>NC_080024.1:104110303-104287803 GCF_030020395.1 Manis pentadactyla
TTTCTATTAATAAAGGGGTACCTCTTTCTTTCAAGTATGTATACGTTTAATTTCCTTTTCGTGCCTTATTGTGAAGGTTAAGGCCAATACATTGCTGAATAGAAATTGTGTGAATGGATACCTTGCTTTGTTTCCAGTCTTAGGGGGAAAGACTTTAATCTTTTTCTATTAAGTATGATGTTAGCTGTAGCTTTTAAAATAGAAGCTATCAAGGTTAAGGCTGTTCCTTTCTATTCTTAATTTGCTGAAAGTTTTTTTTAAATCATAAATGGATATTTAATTTTTTAAAGCCTTTTAAACCATCAGTAGAGATGGTAGGATTATTTTCATTTTCAGTCTGCTACTATGTTGATTGAGTTTCAAATCATAAGCCAATCTTGCATTCCTGGCATAAAAGCCACTTTGTCATAATGCATTATTCTTTTTATATATTGCTGGATTTGAATGCTAAAATTTGATTTTGAGATTTGTGTCCTTGTTCACAGAATATTAGTCTATAGTTTCCTTCCCTTATAAACTCTTTGTTTTAGACATTAGAAAAATTTGGTATCAGTATTTCCTCCATGTCTGTTTTCTGGAAGTTTGTGTATAATTTGTTTAATTTCTTCTTTAAATATTTGGTAGAATTGAATGGTAAAGCTATCTATACTTGGAATTTCCTTTCAGGAAGGTTTTAACTATGAATTAAATTTCTTCAATAAATATAGAGTTAGTCATGTTATCTACTCCTTGAGTGAGCTTTGGTAGTTTGTTTTTTTCAAGGAATTTGTCCTTTTCACTTGAGTTGTTCAGTACTGGCATAAAGTTGTGCATAGTATTCCCTGATTATGTTTTAGTTTCCTGATATTGATCATTTGTATCTTTCTTTTTATTCATCATTCCAGAGGTTTCTCAATGTTGTTATATGCTAAAAGAACCAACTTTAAGTTTCATTGTTTTTTCTGTTGTTTTTCTGATTTTTATTTCACCGATTTCTCCTTTTATTTTTATTACCTTATGTTACACCTATGATGAATTTGCTCTTCCTTTTCTAGGTTTTCATGGGTGATGCTTAGATAATTTATTTGAGATATTTCTTCTGTTCTAATATGAGTATTTAAAGCTGTAAATTCTGCCTGAGGACTGTTGTAACCATATCCCGTACATTTTGACGTGCTGAGTTTTCATTTCCATTCATGTCAAATTATTTTCAGTTTCTTTTGTGGCTCTCTTTTGTACCCAATGAATTATTCAAAAATGTGTTATTTAGGTTCAAAACATTTGGAACATTTTCAGATACATTTAAGTGTTTTCTAATTTAATTTGCTGTGGCTAGAGACCATACTTTGTTTGTTTTCAACATTTTAAAAAAATATATTGAGATACTAAGACCATAATATGGTCTACCTTGTTGCAAGTCCCATACGCACTTAAAAATATTATATATTCTATTGTTACTGGTGGAAGATGTTCTATAAATATCCTCTAGGTCAATTACATTGATGGTGTTTATTAGTTCTTCTATATCCCTATTGCTTTCTGCCTACTTACTCTATCATCTAGTGCAAGAGGAGTGTTGAAATCTTCAAGTTTAATTATGGATGTTTTGTTTCTTCTTTCATGAGTTTTTCTTTCAGTTATTTAGAAGTTCTGTTATTGGACAAATAACATTTAATTGTGCTATATATACTTGATGAATTGACCCCTTTATTCTTAGGTTTTGTTCCTATTTATTTCTCAGAATATTTATAGTTCTGAAGATTGCTTGGTCTGATATTAAAATAGTCATTTTGATTCATGTTAGTTTTGTATATCTATCTTTTTACTTTTGATTTATCTATGTTTTTATACCTAAAATGGGTTTCTTATAGACAGCATTAACAAGGTCCTGCATTCCTTAATCTAATCTGAAAATCCTACTTTTATTTGAAGTGTACAAATGTTTTACATATAGCGTAATGATTATATAATAGGGGTGAAATCTTACATCTTGCTTTTTTCCTTATTTATTGCATCTGTTATTTATTGGTTTTTTTTCTGTTTTTGACTTCTTTTGGAATAATTGCTTTTATGATTCTATTTTATCTTCAATTTTGGCCTATTGCCTATACCTCATTGTTTCATATTTTCAGTTGTTGTTTTAGGTTTTACAGTAAGCAATTCACTTCTTTTTTTTTTTTTTGTAGATAATTATTTTTTATTGAAGGGTAGTTGACACACAGTATTACATTACATTAGTTTCAGGTGTACAACACAGTGATTCAACATTTATATGCATGATAATTCTAGATTCTAGGTACCAGCTATCACCATACCAATTTGTTACAATATTTTGACTATATTACTTATGCTATACATTACATCCCGGTTACTTATTTATTTTACAATAGGAAGTGTGCACTTTTTTTGTTTGTTTGTTTGTTTTGTTTTTCTTTCTGTTTTTTGTGACGGCAACTCTCATATTTGTTGATCAAATGGTTGTTAACAACAATAAAATTCTGTATAGGGGAGTCAATGCTCAATGCACAATCATCAATCCACCCGAAGCCTAATTTTCGTCAGTCTCCAATCTTCTGAAGCATAACGAACAAGTTCTTACATGGAGAACAAATTCTTACATAGTGAATAAGTTACATGGTGAACAGTACAAGGGCAGTCATCACAGAAACTTTTGGTTTTGCTCATGCATTATGAATTATAAACAGTCAGTTCAAATATGAATACTCATTTGATTTTTATACTTGATTTATATGTGGATACCACATTTCTCTCTTTATTATTAGTATTTTTAATAAAATGCTGAAGTGGTAGGTAGATACAAGATAAAGGTAGAAAACATAGTTTAGTGTTGTAAGAGAGCAAATGTAGATGATCAGGTGTGTGCCTGTAGACTATGTGTTAATACAAGCTAGACAAAGGCAATAAAACATCCATGTATGCAGAAGATTTCTCTCAGAACAGGGGGGGTGAGGTTCTAAGCCTCACCTCTGTTGATCCCCAATTTCTCACCTGATGGCCCCCCTGCGACTGTGCCTGTCTTAGGTTGTTCCTCCCTTGAGGAATCTTACCCGTCTCTGGCTAACCAGTCATCCTCTGGGGCCATACAGGGAAATGTAAAGTTGGTAAGTGAGAGAGAAGCCTTATTGTTTGAAAAGGTTAGCTTTTTACTTCTTTGCATATTTATGCCCTGTGGCTTCTATGCCCAGCATTTGTCTTGAGGTATCTTTACCACTTGGAAGAATTATGATACTCAGTAAATTTGATATGAGGCACGAATTCTATTTAAGGGTTGTTATTAGGAAGGAAGAAGAAAAGCTATAGAAGTAGCAGACGGAAGAAAACATGGGAAGATTGATTATTTCTTTGACATATCTTCTTGTAGAGTAACTTCAGCATGTATAGGTTTTAAACTACTAATTAAATTGTGCACACACATTAACATAATAGGAGTATAGTTACATAACCAGAGCATACCTGTAATTACCAGCCATCTCCAGTGAAACAAAGAAAACCAGTTAGGCACCTTAGGCATTTGTGAAAACTTATCTATGATATGGTAGATATTGTCCAACTGAACTTGAACAGTCTGAGAGAAATCAGACAAATTAAAACAACCCAATCCTGGGGAATGTTCACATCCCATATGTTCCTTTAACAGTAAATAGTCTGTAGTTGTAAGATTTTGGAGTGCTACAATTTGCACTTCTCCTAATTCTTGATTGAGTTCCAACAGTATAGATTCAGTCAAATTTGTTGTTTTACTGTATGCACAGGCCAGCTTAGATATCTCCTTCTTCATTCCCCTGGCAAGTCCAGGAACTGGTGGGATGAGTGCATCTACACCTGTAGCAGTGCGTGGATCTTTGTTGGGGTTTTTTGATGATCATCTTCTAGCATGAGTCTTCCAGAGAGTGCTGATGTTGGAAGTTCTTTTTCATATCATAACTTAGTTCATTTTTGGGGTAGCCAAATTAGGCTTTGATCCTCTGTATAAACACAAACTGACCCTTTGCCTACACTTTTATATGCCCTTTATACCCTTGTGTAGAACTCATTGGAGGTCAGCACACAGGAACTGGCTTTTTTTTTTCCTTTGGTATCATTAATCTACACTTACATGACAAATATTATGTTTACTAGGCTCTCCCCTATACCAGGTCCCCCCTATAAACCCCTTTACAGTCACTGTCCATCAGCATAGCAAAATGTTGTAGAATCACTACTTGCCTTCTCTGTGTTGTACAGCCCTCCCCTTTCTCCCACCCCCATGCATGCTAATCTTAATACCCCCCTTCTCCTCCCCCCCCATCCCTCCCTACCCACCCATCCTCCCCAGTCCCTTTCCCTTTGGTACCTGTTTGTCCATTCTTGAGTTCTGTGATTCTGCTGCTGTTTTGTTCCTTCACTTTTTCCTTTGTTCTTATATTCCACAGATGAGTGAAATCATTTGGTATTTCTCTTTCTCTGCTTGGCTTGTTTCACTGAGCATAATACTCTCCATCTCCATCCATGCTGCTGCAAATGGTAGGATTTGCCCTATTCTTATGACTGAGTAGTATTCCATTGTGTATATGTACCACATCTTCTTTATCCATTCATCTATCGATGGACATTTAGATTGCTTCCAATTCTTGGCTATTGTAAATAGTGCTGCGATAAACATAGGGGTGCACTGATCTTTCTCATACTTGATTGCTGCATTCTTAGAGTAAATTCCTAGGAGTGCAATTCCTGGGTCAAATGGTAAGTCTGTTTTGAGCGTTTTGATGTACCTCCATACTGCTTTCCACAATGGTTGAACTAACTTACATTCCCACCAGCAGTGTAGGAGGGTTCCCCTTTCTCCACAGCCTCGCCAACATTTGTTGTTGTTTGTCTTTTGGATGGCAGCCATCCTTACTGGTGTGAGGTGATACCTCATTGTAGTTTTAATTTGCATTTCTCTGATAATTAGCGATGTGGAGCATCTTTTCATGTGTCTGTTGGCCATCTGTATTTCTTTTTTGGAGAACTGTCTGTTCAGTTCCTCTGCCCATTTTTTAATTGGGTTATCTGTTTTTTGTTTGTTGAGGCGTGTGAGCTCTTTATATATTCTGGACGTCAAGCCTTTATCGGATGTGTCATTTTCAAATATATTCTCCCATACTGTAGGGTTCCTTTTTGTTCTATTGATGGTATCTTTTGCTGTACAGAAGCTTTTCAGCTTAATATAGTCCCACTTGTTCATTTTTGCTGTTGTTTTCCTTGCCTGGGGAGATGTGTTCAAGAAGACATCACTCATATTTATGTCTAAGAGGTTTTTGCCTATGTTTTCTTCCAAGAGTTTAATGGTTTCATGACTTACATTCAGGTCTTTGATCCATTTTGAGTTTACTTTTGTATATGGGGTTAGACAATGGTCCAGTTTCATTCTCCTACATGTAGCTGTCCAGTTTTGCCAGCACCATCTGTTGAAGAGACTGTCATTTCGCCATTGTATGTCCATAGATCCTTTATCAAATATTAATTGACCATATACGTCTGGGTTAATGTCTGGATTCTCTAGTCTGTTCCACTGGTCTGTGGTTCTGCTCTTGTGCCAGTACCAAATTGTCTTGATTACTATGGCTTTATAGTAGAGCTTGAAGTTAGGGAGTGAGACCCCCCCTACTTTATTTTTCTTTCTCAGGATTGCTTTGGCTATTCGGGGTCTTTGGCGTTTCCATATGAATTTTTGAATTATTTGTTCCAGTTCATTGAAGAATGTTGCTGGTAGTTTCATAGGGATTGCATCAAATCTGTATATTGCTTTGGGCAGGATGGCCATTTTGACAATATTAATTCTTCCTAGTCACGAGCATGGGATGAGTTTCCATCTGTTAGTGTCCCCTTTAATTTCTCTTAAGAGTGACTTGTAGTTTTCAGAGTATAAGTCTTTCACTTCTTTGTTTAGGTTTATTCCTAGGAATTTTATTTTTTTTGATGCAATTGTGAATGGAGTTGTTTTCCTGATTTCTCTTTCTGTTGGTTCTTGTTAGTATATAGGAAAGCCACAGATTTCTGTGTGTTGATTTTGTATCCTGCAAGTTTGCTGTATTCCAATATCAGTTCTAGTAGTTTTGGGGTGGAGTCTTTAGGGTTTTTTATGTACAGTATCATGTCATCTGCAAACAGTGACAGTTTAACTTCTTCTTTACCAATCTGGATTCCTTGTATTTTTTTGTTTTGTCTGATTGCCGTGGCTAGGACCTCCAGTACTATGTTAAATAACAGTGGGGAGAGTGGGCATCCCTGTCTAGTTCCCGATCTCAGAGGAAATGCTTTCAGCTTCTCGCTGTTCAATATAATGTTGGCTGTGGGTTTTTCATAGATGGCCTTTATTATGTTGAGGTACTTGCCCTCTATTCCCATTTTGCTGAGAGTTTTTATCATGAATGGATGTTGAACTTTCTCAAATGCTTTTTCAGCATCTATGGAGATGATCAGGTGGTTTTTGTCTTTCTTTTTGTTGATGTGGTGGATGATGTTGATGGACTTTCCAATGTTGTACCATCCTTGCATCCCTGGGATGAATCCCACTTGGTCATGGTGTATGATCCTTTTGATGTATTTTTCAATTCGGTTTGCTAATATTTTGTTGAGTATTTTTGCATCTACGTTCATCAGGGATATTGGTCTGTAGTTTTCTTTTTTGGTGGGGTTTTTGCCTGGTTTTGGTATTAGGGTGATGTTAGCTTCATAGAATGAGTTTGGGAGTGTCCCCTCCTCCTCTATTTTTTGGAAAACTTTAAGGAGAATGGGTATTATGTCTTCCCTGTATGTCTGATAAAATTCCGAGTTAAATCCATCTGGCCTGGGGGTTTTGTTCTTTGGTAGTTTTTAGATTACCACTTCAATTTCATTGCTGGTAATTGGTCTGTTTACATTTTCTGTTTCTTTCTGGGTCAGTCTTGAAAGGTTGTATTTTTCTAGGAAGTTGTCCATTTCTTCTAGGTTTCCCAGCTTGTTGGCATATAGGTTTTCATAGTATTCTCTAATAATTCTCTGTATTTCTGTGGGGTCCGTCGTGATTTTTCCTTTCTCGTTTCTGATACTGTTGATTTGTGTTGACTCTCTTTTCCTCTTAATAATTCTGGCTAGAGGCTTATCTATTTTGTTTATTTTCTCGAAGAACCAGCTCTTGGTTTCATTGATTTTTGCTATTGTTTTATTCTTCTCAATTTTATTTATTTCTTCTCTGATCTTTATTATGTCCCTCCTTCTGCTGGCCTTAGGCCTCATTTGTTCTTCTTTTTCCAATTTTGATAATTGTGACATTAGACCATTCATTTGGGATTGTTCTTCATTTTTTAAATATGCTTGGATTGATATATACTTTCCTCTTAAGACTGCTTTTGCTGTGTCCCACAGAAGTTGGGGCTTTGTGTTGTTGTTGTCATTTGTTTCCGTATATTGCTGGATCTCCATTTTGATTTGGTCATTGATCCATTGATTATTTAGGAGCGTGTTGTTAAGCCTCCATGTGTTTGTGAGCCTTTTTGCTTTCTTTGTACAATTTATTTCTAGTTCTGTACCTTTGTGGTCTGAAAAGTTGGTTGGTAGAATTTCAATCTTTTGGAATTTTCTGAGGCTCTTTTTGTGGCCTAGTATGTGGTCTATTCTGGAGAATGTTCCATGTGCACTTGAGAAGAATGTATATCCTGCTGCTTTTGGATGTAGAGTTCTATAGATGTCTATTAGGTCCATCTGCTCTACTGTGTTGTTCAGTGCTTCTGTGTCCTTACTTATTTTCTGCCCTGTGGATCTATCCTTTGGGGTGAGTGGTGTGTTCAAGTCTCCTAGAATGAATGCATTGCAGTCTATATCCCCCTTTAGTTCGTTAGTATTTGTTTCACATATGCTGGTGCTTCTGTGTTGGGTGCATATATATTTAGAATGGTTATATCCCCTTGTTTGACTGAGCCCTTTATCATTATGTAGTGTCCTTCTTTATCTCTTGTTACTTTCTTTATTTTGAAGTCTATTTTGTCTGATATTAGTACTGCAACCCCTGCTTTCTTCTCACTGTTGTTTGCTTGAAATATGTTTTTCCATCCCTTGACTTTTAGTCTGTACATGTCTTTGGGTTTGAGGTGAGTTTCTTGTAAGCAGCATATAGATGGGTCTTGCTTTTTTATCCATTCTGTTACTCTGTGTCTTTTGATTGGTGCATTCAACCCATTAACATTTAGGGTGACTATTGAAAGATATGTACTTATTGCCATTGCAGACTTTAAATTCGTGGTTACCAAAGGTTCAAGTTTAGCCTCTTTAGTATCTTACTGCCTAACTTAGCTCGCTTATTGAGCTGGTATATACACTATCTGGAGATTCTTTTCTTCTCTCCCTTCTTGTTCCTCCTCCTCGATTCTTCATATGTTGGGTGTTTTGTGCTGTGCTCTTTCTAGGAGTGCTCCCATCTAGAGCAGTCCCTGTAAGATGTTCTGTAGAGGTGGTTTGTGTAAAGCAAATTCCCTCAGCTTTTGTTTGTCTGGGAATTGTTTAATCCCACCGTCATATTTGAATGATAGTCGTGCTGGATACAGTATCCTTGGTTCAAGGCCCTTCTGTTTCATTGTATTAAATATATCATGCCATTCTCTTCTGGCCTGTAGGGTTTCTGTTGAGAAATCTGACGTTAGCCTGATGGGTTTCCCTTTATAGGTGACCTTTTTCTCTCTAGGTGCCTTTAAAACCCTTTTCTTGTCCTTGATCTTTGCCATTTTAATTATTATGTGTCTTGGTGTTGTCCTCCTTGGATCCTTTCTGTTGGGCGTTCTGTGTATTTCCGTGGTCTGTTCAATTATTTCCTCCCCCAGTTTGGGGAAGTTTTCAGCAATTATTTCCTCCAAGATACTTTCCGTCCCTTTTCCTCTCTCTTCTTCTTCTGGTACCCCTATAATACGGATATTGTTCCTTTTGGATTGGTCACACAGTTCTCTTAATATTGTTTCATTCCTGGAGATCCTTTTATCTCTCTCTATGTCAGCTTCTATGCGTTCCTGTTCTCTGATTTCAATTCCATCAATGGCCTCTTTCATCCTATCCATTCTGCTTATAAACCCTTCCAGAGTTTGTTTCATTTCTGTAATCTCCTTTCTGGCATCTGTGATCCCCCTCTGGACTTCATCCCATATCTCTTGCGTATTTCTCTGCATCTCTGTCAGCATGTTTATGATTTTTATTTTGAATTCTTTGTCAGGAAGACTGGTTAGGTCTGTCTCCTTCTCTGGTGTTGTCTCTATGATCTTTGTCTGCCTGTAGTTTTGCCTTTTCATGTTGATAGGAATAGTTTGCAGAGCTGGGACGAGTGAAGTCTGGAAGAACTTCCCTTCTTGTTGGTTTGTGGCCCTCCTCTCCTGGGAGAACAGCGACCTCTAGTGGCTTGTGCTGGGTAGCTGCGCGCAGACAGGGCTTCTGCGTCCTGCCCGGCTGCTATGGAGTTTATCTCTGCTGTAGCTGTGGGCATGGCCTGGCTCGGGCATCTGCTCCAAAGTGGTGGAGTCGTGTTGGAGGGGGAGCGGCTGGGAGGTTATTTATCTCCGTAAGGGGCTTCCATGCTCCCTGCAGCCCAAGGGATTAGGGTGCCCAGAGATCCCTGGATTCCCTACCTCTGGATTAAGTGTCCCGCCATGCCCCTTTAAGACTTCCAAAAAGCACCTCCCAAAGCAAAACAATGACCCCCAAAAAAATTTTTTTTAATTAAAAAATAATAACAAATAAATAAATAAATATTGGCCACTCGTTTTTCTTTATTCTCCGGCGCCAGCCTCAGGCATCTGCTCACCAGTCTTGCTCCCCTGTTTCCCTAGTATTGGGGTCCCTATCCCTTTAAGACTTCCAAAAATCGCTTGCCAAAACAAAACAGAAAAAAAAAAAAAATGACCGCTCGCTTTTCTTATGTCCTATGGCGCCAGGCTTCCGGTACCCGCTCACTGTTCTTGCTGCCCTATTTCCCTAGTATCCAGGGCCCCGCACATGCACTGTGTCTGCACTCTGGCCCGGATGGCTGGGGCTGGGTGTTCGGCAGTCCTGGGCTCCGTCTCCCTCCCGCTCTGCCTACTTTTCTCCCGCTGGGAGCTGGGGGGAGGGGCGTTCGTGTCCCGCGGTGCCGGGGCTTGTATCTTACCCCCTTTATGAGGCACTGGGTTCTCGCAGGTGTGGATGTGATCTGGATGTTGTCCTTTGTCCTCTGGTCTTTATTCTAGGAAGAGTTGTCTTTGTTACATTTTCATAGATATATGTGGTTTTGGGAAGAGATTTCTGCTGCTCTACTCACGCCACCATCTTGGCTCCCTTCTCTCGCAATTCAGTTCTTATAGTCTATCTTCAAATAAAATTATACCAGTTCATGTACAGCACTGAAACCTTGAACACTATCCTTCCATTTTCTCCTTCCCATTTTTTTCTCCTCATTATGGGCTATATTTTCCGGTTTTTTTAGCTTGTTTTTCTGTTTTGTTTTATCTTGCTTGTTTTCCTGGTAGTTTGATTAGATGTTAGATATTTTTACTTTACTTGTTTGGTCCTGGACATTTTTCTATTCTTTAAATATTCTTGAGCTTTGTTCTCAAATGAAGTTCAATTATTTGAAAATAGTTTACCTTTTCAATTTTTACATTCAAGGTTAGTAAAGCACAACCAGAGAAGTAAAGAGTCTAGGGTAAACTTTTCCTCAGTATGGGGAAAAGGGTCTTCTTAATTCTCTAACTGATCCTCATAATTTATGAGGTTTTCCACTCTGACCATTGGGAACAGAGCTTTCCCAGCCCTGTGTGAGCTCTGAAAACTGTCCACCTTAATCCTATGGGGTGGTTCTTTCTCTTACCCTGGGTAGTTTCATCACATACAGATGCTAGTCAATACTCAACCAAATATCCAAATGCAATCCTCTGTGGGGTTATTTCTCTGTGCAGTGCTTTTCTTTCTGGTGCTTGCTTATCCCTGAAAACCATAAGTTATTTCAACTTTCCCAAATTCACAATTTAGTCTTCTCAGCTCATAAAGTTCTCTGGTCTTTGCCTGAAATCTTCCTCGTGCATCATAACCTGGAAACTTTCTCCAGACAGTAACCTGAGGGTAATTTTAGGGCTCACTTCATTTGCTTCCCTTCTCTCAGATATCATTATCCTTCTTTGCCTGATGTTCAATGCATTGAGCACCATTGTTTCATATATATACCTAAAATACATGCACCCACACACATAGGTGAGTGTGTACTGTGTGTGGGTGCATATTTTTAGGTGCTTAGTTGGTTTAGATGAGATGGTAAATCAGATTACTATTACTCCATATTAATCAGAGGTAAATTTCACACCTTCATTTTTGTAAGTTTTTTTTGGGAATAGAAGTCTAGGTTGACAATTTTTTTCTTTCAATCTGTCAAACTGTTGCTGCATTATTTCTAGCTTATATGGTTTCTGACAAGAAATCTACTATTATTATTTTGTTCACTCTGTGTCTTTTTTTCTTTGGCTTCTTTTAAGATTTTTCTCTTTACTACTGGCTTTCATCCATTAGACTATACTTCAGTGGATGTAATTTTCCTTTTGTTTCCTCTATTTGATTTCACTGAGCTTAGACCAGTGGGTTTTTAGTTTTCATCAAATTTGGAAAATTTATATATAAAAATTTCATACAGCTGGTACATTTGAATAGTTGTCAACTTTGGATATAAGGACAAATTATGCTTTTTCATTTTTCTGTCCTTTGTACCTAGAAGAGGGAGGTAAATAAGAGGTTCTTAGTAAATATGGTGGGCTAGACAAAAATACGAGATTTATAGTTGGAAACCCTGAGATTGAGTGTCGGGTCCATCCCTTAATAGCTTTACAATCTTCAGCCTCAAATTTTTCATATGAAAATGGATTTAGTGAAGGAATAATTTCATTAGATAAATACTCATTTTTCAAACTCTGAAGTAACAGTGAACTCAGGCAAGGATTATCAATACATGGTTAAATCTGTTGGATGATGATACATGACATGGGATACTACTGACCAATAAAAAGCAACAAAGTGTTGATGTACAGAATTTGCATAGCTCTCAAAAGAATTATGCTGAGTGAAAACTCTGAATCTCAAAAGGCTACATATGATGTGATTCTATTTATATAATATTCTCTATAAAAATTATAAATATGGAGGATATGTTAGTGGTTGCAAGGAGTTAGGGATGAGTGGTAGTGGCTGTATTTACAAAGGAGTAGCATGAGGGAACCCTCTGATGATGAAATCATTCTGGGTCTTGGTTGTGGCTGATTAAACAAAGCCTCACACTTGAAAAAATGGTATAAATCCATATACACTGAAACACACAAATGAATATAACATATTGAGACCTAAACAAACTGTGTTATACCAATGTCAAGCTCCTGGTTTTGGTAGCGTATCATATTTACTTAAGATGATCACTTGGGAGAAGGGGGTGTGAGGGGTGCACAAGGCCTTCTATACTTTTTATTTTTGTATTACATGCAACCTCTTGTGTATCTATAATTATTTTTAAAAATTGGATATGTGTTTTATCTAGTGGAAAAAATAACTCAAAGTATCATTCAACATATTATTTATTAATCACAAAGGAGGAAAATTATCTTGTCAGTGGGAAGTCCGGTGGACACCACTTTAACCAAGTGATTAAAACTTAACATGACCAATTAAGAGACAAACTGATGAGTCCCCTGATGTAATGAGGAGTATAGAGCATTATCTGTATAATACTTTTGTCAAAAATGTTTAACCTGAATCTAATCATGAGAAAACAACAAGGCAAAACAGAACATTCAACATGAAAACTTACCTGGAATCTTCAAAAATTTTATTATCATAAAAGATGAAAAGGTTGGAAAAGTACAGCACATATTGACTAAATGCAACATGCAATTCTTGATTAGATTCTGAATCCAAAAGAAAAGCTCAGCTATAAGAACATTTTGGGGACAATTAGGGAACTTTAAATATGTACTATGTCTTAGCTGTTAGAGTGTCAATGTCAAATTTCTTATGTATGATAATACTATTGAGATGAATTAGGAAAGAATATATATTTCTCAAGAGATACTCATTAGAGTATTTAGGCATAAAGTGTCATGATATCTGAAACTTACTTTAAAATGGTTCAAGGAAACCATGTATATATAAATGTGTATCATGTGTGTGTGTGTGTTGAGAGGTAAAATATTTTTTAAATGAGTATAATAATTTCTACTGTGCTCAGTTACATTGAGTTAAGTAAGATAATATTTGAAAATCACTTTGTAAAATTCAAAACGCTATACAAATGGTAGTCATTATAATTGGTGGATGAAGCTGTTATTATCAAGTATATATGCTTCAAAGAATTGCTACTCAATACATGGCCAGCAGACCTGAAACATCTACTAACCTGGGAGCATGTGCTAAATGCTGAGTACCAGCCCTTAACTCTGACACATAGACTAACAAGCTTCGTTTTGACAAGATCCCCAGATGGTTTGGTTGCATGTTAATATTTGAGAAAAACTGCTTTAAAGCACCAGAAGGGTTGGTTTTTCTGTGTTTAGCACAATACCTCACACATAGTGGCACTTGATAAACATTTTAAGAATATCTGGATGGGTTTTAGGAAGAGGAAAAAGGCAAAATTCCAGAGGTGAAAATGAGCATGTTTGCTGTATTTGGGAAATGGCATGTAAAACCATTTGTCCAGCCTCAAGTCCTGATTCAGGAGTATGAGGTGGGGAGGGTCAGCGGAGCACCTCGACTTCCAGACAAAACGATTCTATCCTGATCACAGCAGTTTCCAGGGAAGTTGATCCTGGGTGCTGTGCAGTGGGGGATGTGCATAAACAGGACATGTTTTTCTAGCCCAATAAGTGTCTTCTTTCTAAGGGGAACTAAACCTAATGGTGGGAGAACAATTAGAGGAAGAAAAGAGATATTTCCTTCAGTCGAAACCAAGCACCAGAAAAAAACATCTTGAAGGTTTTTATCGTAATTGGACCACCTGATGTCCATTCTCCCCATTGGTAACGACACCCTAATTCCTTACTGGGGTAATCACATCTCCTTCAACACATAGACTCTTGCTCACACTTTAAGGGAAGGTGCTGTACTCTCCCCTTGCCAAGGGTGGGCTTGCAGCCAATGCTCAGCCAACTGGACTCTAAGGAATCTTAGCGATTCAGGATTTTTTATCTCTTTATTTTAGCGTTTGGAGTTCATTCTCATTTATGGGGTCCTGTCACTACAATTAAATGGTCTCTGCTGCTGAGATCCCTGTCCTTTCCCAGGCTCTTTTTAGATACCCACTTTCCATTCTTTCCTAATTCCCTATTCACTCCAGCATTCAGAATTGGCTTCTGTTGCTTGCAACCAAAAAGCCCTCATGGAAACAGTGCACATCCTGGGAATGTTCAGTCAGTTTTCCATTTTGGACCAGCGGTAAAACCTGGACTCTTACTGGGACCACTCCAGTAGGCCTCCAGCAAGCCTCTTTGGTCACTTCTTGTCCCCTATCATTTATTCTCCATACAACAACTAGAGCAAACTTTTAAAAACATAAATTGGATGTCTTCCAAAAGCTGCCCGTTTCACGGAGAATCAAGTCCAAGTTTGTAACTTGGCTCTGGCTCTCTCACTACTTTTCCAGGTGCTCTCCTACTGCAGCCACACTGGTTTTCTTTCCCATTCCAGAACTTTCCAAGCTTATTATTCATTTGGGAGTTTTACACCAGATGACCTCTTTGCCTAGAATCCTCTGGGCCAAGGCTTCCTCCTTCTCATTATTTAGGGCCTGTGCAAAGATCTGTTCCACAGAGGGGCCCTTGCTGATTGCCTTAAGTTATTCGTACTCTCAGTTGCAATATACCCCATATTATTTTCTTTATGGAATTGATCACTTTTGAAAAAGGAGAGTCAAAGTATGGACCCATGGCCTATCTGCTCTGCTGCCTGTTTTTATAAATAAAGTTTTATTGGGAGACAGACACACCCATTTGTACGGCCCCCTGACTACAGAGTTCACATTCCTGGCCACCAGCCTAGGCTGAGGTGGCTGCACTGGGACACACGGGAGCAGCTGCCTTCTGGAAGCTGCCAGCAGCAGAACCAGCCCTTTCCACTCCAGGTGGAGGCAGAAGAGGCTCAACAGCTGAATTCAGGCTCATGACAGCTCCTCGATCAGAGTCCCTACTGCCTGAATCTCAGGCCACTAGGTCCCCTTTCCCTTGCCCCCTTATAGAGACACAAGCTCGGGGTGGGAAATATCTGAGAGCAGGGGATGGCTGGGCCAGAGGGACAGTGCAGTGGCCAGGCCAAGAGCAGGCTTCTTGGAAGTTAGGATGGGGCAGATGGGTGGGAGGCTGGAAATCTGGAGAGATGGGGCACAAAGGGCAAAGTCTGGCTCTGGGTAAGGAAGCACCACAGGATTACTTTTCTAGGGCTGCCATACTTCACAAGGTACCACAAATGGGGCAGCTTAAATGGCAGGAATTTATTGTCTCACAGCTCCGGAGGCCACAATTCCAAGATCAAGGTGTCAGTAGGGCTGGCTCCCTCGGAGGGCGCTGAGGGAGACTCCCTGCTCTGGCTCCCAGTGGTCTGCTGGCCATCATTGGCATCCCTGGCTTGTACGTGCATTGCTCTGGTGTCTACCTTCTTGGCCACATGGTGGTCTCCCTATATGTGTATCTACACCCACATTTCCCCTTTTTATAAGAGCACAGTCATGTTGGAGTGGGACCCACCCAATTCCAGTATGACCTCACTCTCAATGTGATGATCTGCAAAGACCCTATTTCCAAATCAGGTCACATGCACAAGTACTAGGGATTAGGACTTCAATATCTTTTAGGGGGACACCATTCAACTCACAACAATTACTATGAGTATGGGATCTGGTAGAAATAGTGTTGGAAGAAGAATAGCTGTAAATAAAGAAGGAAGGTCTAGCCACAAGCAATCTGGAGGGATTTGTGGCTCACCTTTAAGTGGTGGCATTGGGCTGACTTAAAGGCCAGAAGGAGGGAAGATAGCAGTGGGTCATGCCAGCCCACCTGGCCCCAAAGGCAGACAAGAACAACTGACCCCCAAGCCCCTTCTTGCCCCCTGGTTCACAACCCTTTCCTTGGTCCCATGCAAAAATAATTCACAATGCAGCCAGTCTTTTTGAAGATTACAAATGACTGCGAATGTCTAGAGTTTAATTTTATGTCAGTTTTTATTCACGAATCACATTTCTGCAAAAACATTAATCCTCACTCATTACTAAGTGCACTGTCAGCTTGGTAATTCACCAATGTGTTTTTGTGCATTATGTTAGAACAAATAAGCTTCTTAATAAGCTTAAATGGCATTCATTCTTTAAAATTTTCTTACCTAAGTAAAATAAAATGATTGAGGGATTCATGAGGCATATTTGATCACCTCTTTATTCTCTCTCTTGTTCTCTTAAATTAATTCTACACATGGCTGGAGTTGAGCATGTTGGCACTATAAAGAGGGAGGCCAAACTTAAAGAATGCCTCTGAGGCAAAAGCCACATGGCTCTCCTGATATCAGATGGCCTTCCACATCTGTAGGTCCCTGTGGGGCAGATCTCTCTCCTACTGCACCACATACGGTGGTGGTCAACACCCCACTCACTTACCACATTTGTAGTTAGACAGTAAGACCTGCCTTAAGTGTAGGCAAAATGGAGACAAGGAGCCTAGTTTTCCATTTTTATGAGGCCAAAACTACTGACCATTTTTATTATGTTTTTCTCCTTGCTTTTATCTTTAGAAATGGTTTAAAGCTTACCTTTGTCTGATGTGAAATATGTTTTCCTGTGATAAATTATTCTATGTAATAAATAATCAAAGATGTATACAAATACCTATATATTGTTACAAGTATGCTTATTTTAGGATATCTCCAAATGGGATATAGCCTACATGTCCAATAATAGGGGAATTAAGAAATATAATGAAATACTATGTAATGATGTAATATTTGTTCAAGTTACAGTAAGTGGGGGGCAACTTTTAAAATAGTACCTACATGATTTAGTGTTGATTTTATAAAAAATCATTTATTTGACTCTGTACTTATAGCAAAATATTAATGGTGTTTACTGCTTAATTATTTTTACTTTCTTCTTTGTGCTTTTCTGGATTCTACAGTGAACATATGATACCATCAGAGTACAATAGTGATAAAAACTTAAAAACAAAATGACAGGAGTCTATCTGGACCCTGGCTTCCTCCCTGAAATCAACTCTGCACTGATCCCTCCACTCACTACGCCCCCTGCCCTCTGAATTCCTTTAGCCGAAACCTGCACATGTTCTGACTCAGGGATGGTGGTGTTGAAAATAAGGACAGTGAGAAGCAGGACATCGTCCGGGATGTCATCCACAGGAGTCCTTGGACTTCTCTGCTCTTTCACCATCTTGACTCTTTCGAAGTCCAACTTCCTTTGCTCCTGTGTTTATTAGTTCAAGTTCTTGAAAAGTCAACCTTACCGGTCTTCGGCCGTGCAGCGGATTGACGCCCCCTGTGTTGGTGAGAACAGCGGTCCATCCACAGGGGGCGGTGGGGGGAACTGAAAATAGACATGTCTCAGGCAAACTGAGAAAGTCTTCTGTCTCTGGGTTAGACGGTACTTCAATTTCTGTCATCCCGAATAAGATGGAAATTTCAGAAAAGCAAGAAAATAAAAGGGATCACATATCCGTCCCACATTCCCTATCAGTTGCAACCTCTAAACAACACGTAGGTGTTGCCCGACTGCTTTCAACCCTCTGCCTCAGCGTGGGCGTGCTCTCAGGTCCTCGGGCCGCTGCTTGCTGAGTGGCCGGGGGCCGACCACCAAAAGGCTACCCTGGCGTTGGAGCTGAGTTCCTTCATTCTTACCGGACTACTCCCATTTCAACAAGAAAAGGGGGGAGTGTTGTTATACTTTACATGATCTTTTTAAGGGCAAGATTCTGAGAAGGTGCAAAATTTAATTATAATTCCCCAATGGTGAAATCCCGCTACAATATTCTTTTTCTTTACTTGGGTTATAAAAAGATAAGTTTTTCTCTAAATACATTAAAGAATCACATACAGAATCAAAACACAGAACCCAAAAATGGATTTTCACGTGTTGGTCTTCCTCCATCAGTACAGAAAAATGGGGTGTGTTTCAAGAAGGAAGGCAGCCACCTTGAGCTCTTTTGTTTAAAAGCAATGATCATCTAGCGATTCTTATAAAAGGAAGACATTTTTCCATATCTGGTGTTAAGACCCTGAAGCCTCTTTGGGTATTTTCCTGAGGGTTCCCTTTCTAGACTTGGAGTGTGAACGGGGCAGATGCAACTAGAAGAGCTTCCTTTCCTTCTTCCCTGACAGCTGCAGCTGACTTACCTCCCCAATTCCAATGCCTGCCAGTTATAAAACATAATATAACATTTAAGGATGTTTTGCCTTGTATTTTTCTTGAAAGTGCCTGCAAGTCTTTAATATCTGCAAGATTTTTAGCACCTTGTCACAGAAAACATGTTGCCTCATTTAAGGAGGAAAATACTCCTTGTGCTTTCTTACAGAGTTCTGGACACATAACTGGTCCTCAACTACATAGAAAATTAGTGACATTTTATCTATCTCTGCACCCACAGGTTAGAGCAGGTCAAAGTTATTAAGCAGCATCAAATACACATACAAACGTATCTTTGCAACCTTTTGAAAACTCTCATGTGTATCACTTTGCCAAAAATCAAAAGGTATTTTCATAACTTGAATAGTCCAAGAGAACCTGCCTACTTTCTATGCAGTGAAGAGCTGAGTCCACCAACAGTTCTTTGTTTAAGCAAAACAGACAAATAAAAATAGCAACAAGAAACCCCCAGTTGAGGCAAACCATCTTTGAAATCACTACAGCTGAGGAGAACTGCAAAGAAACAGCAACATTGACACTAAGCAATAACACTTTCCTGGCTGACATGGAAAAGCATACCCATCACTGGCACTCTAGACCTGGCTGGCCCCAGGTCTTGAAGTGATTTTCAGCAGTAGAGAATCAATCAGAGTTCTCAGCCTGGCCACACGTTGTCCACCTGCTATGCTGACACGGCAAAGGGACTCCTAAGGAAGGACTTTCCTCAAATTCATGGTCTAGCTGCACAGACAATATCTGATCTTGAAAAAGTCACTTCCAAAACACTTTACCTTCCCCATAGGTAAACAGAGGAGGTAATATGTTGTCTGGACAAGCAGACAATCTAACCATTCAGAGATTAGTTAGAGGATCATTGCATGGATTAAAGAATACAACGTGAATACATTTGTAAGATGTGAAATGTGATATATTTCTGAGAATATTAGTACTATATGATGGTGTTAGTCATTTTCTCATAGAGTAGAAGTGGAAACAGTCATCTCAAAGCTCTCTTGTTTGCAAGAATAGTCATTCAGCTATTTCTATAGGAAGAAAAGTTCATGACGTAGGATATTAGTGAAATGCAGCTACTCGTATCCTCTTGTTCTCAAAACAACTGTCTCAGGTATGCACTGTCATTTATCACCATTTTACAGCTCAGGAAACTGAGGTCACAATGCCAGCAAATGACAAGAGTCATGAAGTATGCCTTTCTCTAGTGCCAAAGGCTAATCTGGGCTCTTAAGCACAAACAAGTTTGGTGACAAATTCTCAGACTGTGACTGAATGAGTGAGAAATGCCAGCCCTAAAACAAACACTTGGGAAAAGTTACCGATGCAAATTGGGATTATAAAGGAATAATTCTTTTCCCTCCTGTATGTTTACACTGGTGGTTTGTCCATTCATGGGCAGCAAAACACAGGAAATCTGTGCTGTGAGTTGTTAGGATCTAAGGGAGCCCGTGATTGACTCATGTGTTGTTTCTATACTATGCTTGCCAATTATATTTTTAAACAGCAGCTACTGTTATATACCTTTTTCTCTCTCAGGAGTTCACAAACAAGTTTTTAATTTTAAGGTCAAATTGGAGGTCATTCTCAAGGTATGGGAAATTCAATTCCCATGGCTGTGTCTGGACAGAGTTTCTTTCTCCCGCAGGGCATTCTGGAACGCAGCATCACAGGCAGGACCAGCAAAGTGAGACGCAGAACAAGGCAGCAGAAATGGGCTCAGTGGGGAACATTTTTCTTCTATTTCAATATTAAAATGGGAAAACACAAAATCTGGAAAATAAAAAGTTCAAGAAAATTGCTCTCTCTATATGTGGTGGGAGTAGAAAAGAGAACCACACTTTTGCTCACAATATTAGCTCTTCACTTCCTCAGATTTTATTAAATGTATTATAACTTTGCAACAGAAAATAGTCAGGGGACAATCTGAATAACACTCATTCCAGAAAAAGGTACTAAGACACCTGGCTTCTCAAGGTTTATTAGCTCAGCTAATACTAATGAAGATGAATTTAATCCAGATTATTGAAACTTGATAATAATTGTGAGAGTGTGAAAGTAACCTGAGTGTCTGATGGAAAGATCTGGAGGTTTCCTAAACCTTTTCTAATTTCCTGGAAAAAATAGGGAACAAGTAATACCACCCAGTGTGCATTGCGACTCTTATAAAGGAACACTCTTGACTTATGCCTCAAGGATTGCCCATTAGCTCAGCAGCCAGGTACGCGCGCACAGGGCAAACGCTCTCATCAGGGGCTGGTACTCTGAATACAGGCTTCTGTTAATACCCACGACACCTTGTTTAGACCACTCTCTCCCTGTTTGCTTCCTCTCTGAATACTGGTTAACCATGTAAACATGCTTGCTGTTTGTTGAGGCATTCAGCCCCTGTAAATCACTCCCCTAATTTTTGCTTTGGGCCCACAGACCTGTGGTGTGATATCTCATGCCGACTGGACTAAGTGATTTTAAAAACCAAGGCTGCTGACATCTGCTCAAGGTAAAACAAGTTACAAAAAAAAAGGCTCAGTGTCTTCTCTGAAAGGCCAGCCAGCTACAATCTGTGTGAGCCCATGGTAAGTCACCCACCTGTTTTCACTTACAGGACATTAAAAAACACTTACACATCATTACATTTTTGTATCATATTAGTGAAAATGAATGAGAGCACAATATGAGATAAACAGCGCTAATGAGATAGAAGTTCGTGCCTATGTTGCCCTGATAGGATTACTGTGGCCCTGATCAACTTTGGGTCATTTTATGAGACTCTTTGGACCTTGTTGTCTGGACAAAGAGCAGAATGAGACCTTTGCTGCTGGTGCCTGCTGTTTCTCCACATACTGGGGCTGCTTCTCAGCAAAGTCAGGCAGCATCACGGCAAGATACTGGGACTTGAAAAGCTCGAGGGAAGTCAGGTTGGTGTTTTTCCTGTGGTCAATCTGGAAATACAATTACTATGAATGCACAAATAGCTTTTATCCCTTTTGGCTTTGGTAGTGTAATCAGAATGTGGCCAGAATATTTATTTCTAATGACAGTAGTTGCCATTTAGGCTTCAAATCATTCTCAGCCTGGGACCATCTTCAGAAGACTAATGGCAGGCCACATTATACCTTCAACAGTAACTGTCAGCTGCACGAACAAAATACATACTTTCCTAAGAGAAAATTGATACAATTACCAAAAAAACAACCCCCGCCCCCCTCCAAAAAAAACTTACTTTGTTTTATGAGCTTCATATTTACCAGAATGTACTGGATGCACCACTAGCCCCACCTACCCCTCATCAGCCAAACCCCAGGAAAACATTCATTAAGAAGATCATGAGAACTGAGTTTCAATGAGCTCTGTTTAAACAAGTGCTTTGGGGTGTTTATCCAATGTTTGAGAACGTTGCAGGAAGCATGGATGACTGATCACGGAATATGGTGCCGTGTCTCACAACTCAGTTTCTACCAGATGGCTGGGAAGGGGTCCACAGCAGTAGGGAGCAGGCAAGGGCTCTGGAGACAGGCAGAAAACGAGATGTTTTTTAACAGGGAAATACCATATCTTCCTCATGGATGGAGCCCCAGGATACATCATGTTTTCCAGACACAGAGTAACTACTCATGAAATTTTGAAATTGTTTCATGTCATTTCTCACTAAAGT
The DNA here is from genome assembly GCF_030020395.1 of Manis pentadactyla. Classification (NCBI taxonomy): domain Eukaryota; kingdom Metazoa; phylum Chordata; class Mammalia; order Pholidota; family Manidae; genus Manis; species Manis pentadactyla. The sequence goes on from NC_080024.1 coordinate 104,132,350, forward strand.
GGCTGTAGGCACCTCCAGGAGCCATCGCTCTGAATTAGAAGAAAGGAATCCCAAGAAGAGGTAAGCCTCTTTAATATCTCAAGCTCGTTTTTCCAACACTTGAAATTCCATGATTGTTTCCTGCACAAACCTTGAGCAGATCCTTCTCTGAGTCCTATCAGGTTGGATTCCTTATGTGTTTGTTACCTATTTCATCTCACATTATTGGTTTTCATCCATCCCTCTCCCCTGCTAGACTCAAACCACATTGGTGGTACTATTCAGAAGGCTCTCCACCAAAAGTAATTCAGGGCTAGATACCCCTTAATGTTGGCTGCGGAGCCCTTGTAAAACAGCAAAATCCCCTAGGACAGAGCAAAGCTGAGTTTTGGTAGCATTTCTGAGCAGAAAGGACACAAGTAAGATACTTAAGAAGTTATAGGGGTGAGGGAAGTGATATTGGCTGGGGATGGTGACATGGCTGGGTTTGGGCAGGCGGGGTGACATCGTGATGTATGGCTGGGAGACACAGCAAATGCAAGGATTTTTGAGAGTCTTGAGTAAATCTTTGATCAGAGCTGAGAATGGGGTATTTATGTAATAAGGGCTACTTGGGTAGGTTCTTAGTCTACTGTTTGGAAAAAAGAACTCCAGGGACATTTCTGAGACTATATTATTTGCAACTTCCTCTTGGGCAAGAGTCACCTGCAGTAGTAACGTCAGACAGTGGATGGTGAGCTGTGTGGCTGCAGGTGGTTCAAGCTCTTGGTATATGTTAGGAAGGTTGCACTCAAAACTAAACTATTTCTTTTTTTCCCCTAACTTAAAAATTTCCAGGTGTTCCACCTCATCAAAAAAGAAAAACAAGCAAAGTTCAAAGTGGTAGAAAGAAGACACTCCCTTTTTCTTAACTTAGGTTTTCCAAAAGAAGCAGAGAGGAAAAAGCATAAATGTGAGAGAGGGAGTATGAATACTGAGGGGAGAGGAAAAACAAAATGGGTCGGACTTTTGGTCACGTCCTGAAAATGTCCTTGTTTATGTTAGTCTCGTTAATATCACAGGACTTTTTTTTTTTGTAAAGCAGTGGTACTATTTGATCACCAACTCAAAATTTAATTCAAGAAACGAGCAGAACACCTCTACATGTCAGAGAAAGTATTCAGAGAGTGGTAAAGCAAGCAAGCCAAACTGGCCTGCGGGCTGCTCCTGGGGTCTACCTGCTCAGAAGTGACGAGCTGGTCACTGACAAAAGCTTCCAGTGTCATGTTGTCTGCCCTCATCATTTGGTCTCTTCTGTCTGTGTGGTTATGCAGGGCCTCCTCCACAGGGTGTGCTCTCTGCTGAGCATCAGCTCATGACACAAAGCTCTTTGCACTTCCTGTCCACTCCCATGGGTCTGTATGCATGGCTGTGGGTCCCTTTGGAGGAGGCCTGCAGAGATCCTTACAGTGTAAGCTTGCTGTGGCGTTGCAGCATCTCCCCTCCAGAGACCCAGCCATACCTCCAGGTGTGGGTCCTGGGACTGATACTGACTCTGGTCCAAAACTAACTGGCTATGGTATCACAACGTTTTATTGGATTAACTGTCTCAGCCCCTGCTCTTCCATTCTTGCTTCATTTGATGTGTGTGTGTTTCTCTGTGTGTGTACATACCTCCTGCCCCTAGGGAAGCTTAGTTCTATTATCCATCTCCTGACCACCGTCTGTGTCAGCGCCCGTGGCTGCCTCACCGACCTTGTTGTCTGGCAGCACCTTTCACCAACGGTGGGTTCTCATTACCAGCCAGGAGATGATGATCCACTCTCAAAGCCTCTTCGTAACACCTTATTTTCCAGACTAACTCCAGTGCCAAGCATCTCTGGTTCTCCAGGAGGCAGGTGCCGAGGCAGAGTCATAGGGCAGAAGTTTATTAGGGAGTAACTCCTATGAAAAGAAAATGGGAGGAAGCAGTGTTGGACTGGGGGACGCATCAGTCCCAGATGCAGACTGGACAGTCTTTGCAAGCTCAACAGGCAGCAACAGAGCAAATACCTCTTGAAAGAGGAGTCCTGAGCAAGGTCCTTGGATCGCTGCTCAGTCAGTGGCCGGGGTGAAGTGTTTAGCAATGGCTCTCTGGAGGGGAGAAAGCCCAACACTTGACAATTTATGTGGCATACATACTTGTGCCATGGCTGAATTCAAGCTACTAACACAGCATCGCCGAACACAGAGATGGGAAGAGATGTGCGCATAAGTGGCTTTCTGGTGGAGCCGGCATCCACTGGCTGGAGGCCACCTGAGAAGATGGTGACCCATACTTCAAACCCAAGTCTTGCTCTGAAAGAATTATTCTTACATAACTCACAATGACATCATTGTAAGGCGGAAATAGAGCTTTATTTGTCTTACTTAACATGATACATAGAGCACTTGTCTGTTTATTCTACTGCAAATAGCTTAAAAATGTTTATACTTTTTAAAGTACTATTGCATGTAACATAATTTTTTGGGAAAAAAATACACACTCAATAAACAAACAACCAACCAAAAAAAGGTCTTTGAATTTAGAGTACTGGATACCTTGCAGGGCAGCAGCTTGCTTGAAGGAGCTGCAGCCGGAGACCATCAGCTAACCTCACTTTCTGAATCTGGGAAGCAAGCCCTTCCACGAAGCGAGTCCTCCTGAGCAGCTCTGCTCTGTGCCGCCCCAGGGACGGCTTGGCTGCGACGTATATGCACTGAACAACAGAAACAGAACCACCTCTCAAAATGGAAGAAATGAAGGAGGAGAAATGAAAAAAAAAACATTTGTTTTTCAACATCTGTTGAAGAAATGAAGGAAAATTAAATGTAGTTCAGAATGAATGAGCAGGAGTTTTGCTTTTCTCCTTCAGTTCTATGAATTAATTTGCCATAATAAAGAGAAGCGTGAAATTCTTTTTTCAACTGATAGTACTCTCTCCTTCCCATTTGCTGTGAGGGGTATGATTTTACAGCCTTGACAAAAGGTTGTTTTTATGCATTCTTCTAATTTGAGAGATCGGAGAAGGCAAGAAGGACATCAGGGCAAGAACTCATATTTCTTACTAGAAACTTTATATCATGCTTTGCTTATTTGTGTAAACATCTTCTATACTATCTTATTATCTTTTGTATTTCTTATATCTTATTTCTGTAGATGTATACATTATGAAGTCCACTTTACAGATAAGGAGAAAGGCTAAAGAAGATGGGCCTTAAGAACTTTAAGTAAGTCCTCATCCTCTAAAGTTCAGTCCCGTTTTCTTCTTCAGGAGATTAAATTAAAAAATTCTCTTGTCCCTCCACAATCCCATAACACCCTACTTATTTCTCATTTAGCATTCAGCACATTATGCAGAAGTCACTTATGTGCTTCTCCATCCTGGAATACAGAGAGCCTTGTGGCCATTATTGCCTTCCCTGTGCCTAATATGTCTGGCACACAGTAATTGCTCAAAACTTATTTTTTTTTTAAACTATAGGTCACAGGGTAAAAAGTGATGAAGCTAGAATTTGAACCAAGAATTTTAAGCTACAAAGACACTATTCCTCTTTTTGTTACAGTCTGTTCTTTTAGGGATATTCTTATGCATGGGTGTGCACATAGCATTGTGTATATATACACATCTACATAGGTGTAGGTATAAACATATATGGAAAACAGAAGTGACAGGTTCCAGATTTTGTGACAAAAGAGGAGGTGAATGACCTCAGCATGTGTAGATTTGGGTTTGTTACTTTTCCATTCCCAAACATAGGCTTTGCTGCCAAGACCGTGGACATTTGAGCCTGTATGTAGTGAACAGCAGTCATTCCTGGCTCAGCTCTGGGTGGAACGGGCTGAGGGTTGAGGAGGGACCAGCATGTGGGTGGGCAAGCTGTCTACTCATTTCTGCAGTTTGCCTTCTGGTTGTTACTCTTGCACCTTTGAGAAGTGCATCGGCTCCCAGGCAGGCTAAGCTAAATGTAGCTTAATTACAGAGGCTGTTATTTACTAGGGCCCCAGCTGAATCCATAAAACTAACTTCACTTTAACCTGAGCCAGATTTGATTACAAAGCCTATTTATTGAGTGTTTCCCCCCTTGGTTGTGATGTTTTGATTTAGGTATATATACTTACCTATTTGAAAAGTAGCTATGTTCTGACACATTTTATATTTTTTAAAGTAGTATTGCACATAACATAATTTTTGGAGAAAAAAATACCCACTCAACACAAACAACCAACCGAAAAAAGGTCTTTGAATTTAGAATAATGGATACCTGCAAGGCAGCAACTTGCTTGAGAGATTTTGCTCAAGTAACTTATAACTATCAGTAGAACCCCCAGGGATTTACGGCTGTTTTTGCAGAAGCTGTTTGCAGTGGAATAAACAGACAAGTGCTCTATATATCAGTTTAAGTAAGACAAATAAAGCTCTGTTTCCACCTTACAACGATGTCATTGTCAGTTATATAAGAATAATTCTGTGTGACTTTTTATGAATTCTTCCCCTGTGCGGAAATACAATGGCCTAATTTTCCACTCCCTGTATTATAAATTTATTTATTATAAATAAATGGCCTTCTTCAGCAATCCCAGGTCCACCCAAACGATCTCATCCTGAGCAAGAAGCATCTTTCCTACTGCCAAGTGCTCACCTGTGCAAAGTGAAAGCAGTTGTCCACCTCTGGGAAGCAGGGATCCTCCCGGCCGGGTACCTGCTGATTTCCCCTCCTCTGCCAATGACAACATGGCACTCCTCTGTCCCTGCCCCCAGGCACCCACTGATCTGCTTTCTGTCACTATCAATTTGCATTTTCTAGAATTTTCCATAAATAGTAGTAGGTACTCTTTAGTGGGTTATCTTCTTTCACTTAACAAAAGTATTTTGGGGTCCACCCATGTTGTACTGTACTCATTCCCATCCACTGCTCATTAGTACTCCACTGTACAGATGTAGCACACAGTGCTTATCCATTCACATATGGATGGCTGTTGGGATTGATTCCAGGTTTTAGCTATTACAAATAAAGCTGCTGCAAACAAGTACAAGCCTTGTTTGTGTACAAGTCTTTGTATGGACGTATGCTTTCATTTTTCATGGACTAGATCAGATGTTAGGTGTACACTGAGCTTTTTAGGAAACTGCCAAAATAATTTCTAAAGTGGTTGTGCTGTTTTATACTCCCACCAGCAGTGTATGAGTTCTAGTTCCTCTATATCCTCACCAACAGTGGGCATGGATAAAATTAGAATTTTTTCCATTTTAATAGGTGTGTATTGGTTGTGTAATTTCCTTGTGTTTTTAATTTGCAATTCACTAATTACTGATTATATAGAGCATCTTTTTATGTGTTTATTTGACATCTGTATGTCTTCTTTGGTAAAATGTCTGTTCTAATCTTTTCCACCTATTGTTATTGGATTACTTTTTCTTTATTGAGTTTCAGAAGTTCTTTATATATTCTTGATACTTGCCCTTTATCAGATACATGATTTGCAAATATTTTCTCCCAGTCCATGGTTTATTTATTTATTTATTTTCAATTTTTTAAAATTATGGTATCATTAATATACAATCACATGGGCAACATTATGGTTACTAGATTCACCCCATTGTCCATCAGCATAGTAAGATGCTATAGAGTCACTATTTGTCTTCTCTGTGCTATACTGCCTTCCCTGTGCCCCCCACTACATTATGTGTGCTAATTATAATGCCCCTTAATCCCCTTATCACTCCCTTCCCACCCATCCTCCCCAGTCCCTTTCCCTTTGGTAACTGTTAGTTCATTCTTGGGTTCTGTGAGTCTGCTGCTGTTTTGTTCCTTCAGTTTTTACTTGTTGTTATGCTCCACAGATGAGTGAAATCATTTGGTACTTGTCTTTCTCCACCTGGCTTATTTCACTGAGCATAATATCCTCTAGCTCCATCCATGTTGTTGCAAATGGTAGGATTTGTTTTCTTATGGCTGAATAATATTCCATTGTGTATATGTACCACATCTTCTTTATCCATTCATCTACTGATGGACACTCATGTTGCTTTCATTTCTTGGCTATTGTAAATAGTGCTGCAATAAACATAGGGGTGCACATGTCTTTTTGAATTTGGGATCCTGCATTCTTAGGGTAAATTCCTAGGAATGGAGTTCCTGGGCCAAATGGTATTTCTATTTTGAGCTTTTTGAGGAACCTCCATACTGCTTTCCACAATGGTTGAACTAATTTACATTCCCACCAACAGTGTAGGAGGGTTCCCCTTTCTCCACATCCTCACCAGCATTTGTTGTCTGTCTTTTGGATGTTGGCCACCCTAACTGGCATGAGGTGATATCTCGTTGTGGTTTTAATTTGCATTTCTCTGATGAGTTAGCAATGTGGAGCATCTTTTCATGTGTCTGTTGGCCATCTGAATTTCTTCTTTGGAGAAGTGTCTGTTCAGATCTTCTGCCCATTTTTTAATCAGATTACTTGCTTTTTGTTTGATGAGGTGTGTGAGCTCTTTATATATTTTGGATGTCAACCCCTTGTCAGATATGTCATTTATGAATATATTCTCCCATATTGTAGGATGCCTTTTTGTTCTACTAATGGTGTCCTTTGCTGTACAGAAGCTTTTTAGTTTGATATAGTCCCATTTGTTCATTTTTGTTTTTGTTTCCCTTGCCCAGGGAGATATGCTCATGAAAAAGTTGCTCATGTTTATATTCAAGGGAGTTTTGCCTATGTTTTCTTCTAAGAGTTTTATGGCTTCATGACTTACATTCAGGTCTTTGATCCATTTTGAGTTTACTTTGGTGTTTGAGGTTTGACAGTAATCCGGTTTCATTCTCTTGCATGTAGCTGTCCAGTTTTGCCAACACCAGCTGTTGTAGAGGTTGTCATTTCCCCATTGTATATCCATGGCTATTTTTTAATTCTCTTAAAACATCTTTCAAAGAGCAGGATTTCTTTATTTTTATGAAGTACAATTTATCCATTTCTTTCTTTTAATAATCATGTTTTAGACATCATATCTAAGAAGTCTTTGCCTAACCCAATGTCACAAAGGTTTTCTCTTACATTTTCTTCTAGAAGTCTTATAGTTTTAGGTTTTACTGTTAATCTACAGTCCATTTGAATTAGTTCTTGCATATGATGCAAGAAACAGATTTTTTTTTTTGCATATGGATATCCAGTTATTCTATGCCAGTTGCTCAAAAAAGAGTATACTTTTTCCTGAATTCCCTTTGCATTTTGTTGGAAATCAGTTTTCCCTGTATGTGTGGGTCTATTTCTGAACTCTTTATTCCATCCCACTGATCTGTCTATCTTTAAGACAATATCAAACTGTCTTGATTACTGAAGCTTTATAGTAAGTCTTGCAAGAGGTAATGTTAGTCCTCAAAACTGATTCATCTTCAAAATTATTGCTGCTATCCTAGGGCCTTTATATTTAACAAGAATTTAAGAATCAGTTTGCAATTTCTACAGAAAATCTTGTGATTTTGAATGGGATTGCACTGACCATGTACATCAATTTAGGGTAAATCAACATCTTAAAAATATTTAGTCTTCCAACCCAGGCATAGTGTATTTCCATTTATTTATAAATTCTTAAAATTTTCTCAGCACTCTTTCATAGTTTTAATCTACAGGTCCTTACAGCTTTTGTCACACCAGTCCCTAATATTTTGTAATTTTTGATGCTGTGTAAAAGTACCAGTTTCCAATAGTTTTTTTCTAGTATAGAGAAATAACAGTAGATTTTTTTTATATCCATATTTTATCTGTTAACCTTGCTAACTCACTTATTAGCTCTAGTAGGTTTTGGTAAATGCTATAGGATTGTCTATATAACCAATCATGTCCTCTGAGAGCAGAGAAAGTTTTTTTCTTCTTTTCCAATATGATTGCCTTTTCTTCTTTTTATTCCTTGTTTAGAGCCTCTAGTAAAGTGTTGGATAGAGGAGGTCAGAGCAGACTTCATGATGATGTTTGTGATTTTAGGGAGCGAGCATTCAACTATTAAGTATGTTGTATATGTTGGTTGAGAAATTCACTTCTATTCCTGATTTGATGAGTTGTATCAGGAATAAATGTATAGGCTTTTCTTCTTTTTGATTTTTTAATAGGGTGACTTACCCTGATCAATCTTCAAATGTCAAGCCAGTCCTGGAAGTCCTTGGATAAACTCATTTGGTAATATGTACTGTATTTTTACATATTGTTGGATTGAATTGGTAAAATTTTGTTAAGAATTTTTTGCATATATATTCATGAGGGGTATCCACGTGTAATTTCTTTTCTTATGATGTCCTTGCCCTGTCTTGTTACCAGAATAAAGCTAGTTGCATCAAATGAGTTAAAAAACACTCTTTAATTTTCTGGAAGACAAAAAGTTGGCATCATTTCTACCTTAAGTATTTGGTAGAAGTTACTAGTAAAGCCACATGGGTTTGGAGTTTTCTTTGTAGAAATTTTTAAAATACAAATACAGGGCCATATAGATTATCTATTTCTTAAATGAAGTTTGGTAGTTTATATATTTCAAGGAACTGGCCTATTTACTTTAAGTTGTGAGTTTTCTTGGCATAAAGTTGTACATAACATTTCCTTAATATATGTAGAATCTCTAGTGGTATAACCTCTCTCAGTCTTCATATTTGTAATTTGTGTCTTCTCTGTATTTTAATAATTAATCTGGATGCAGTTTTATCAATTTTATTGATCTTCCTAAAAACAAGCTTTTGGTTTCATTGATTTTCTCTATTGTTTTTCTGTTTTCTAATTCATTGCTCTCCACTCTTGTCTGTATTATTTTCTTTCTTCTTTTTACTTTGACTCTAATTTGGTTATCTTTTCTGCTAAGTAGAAACTGTGGTCAAATATTTTTGTACACTCTCCTCTCTTTAAAAAACTTTAGTTGTGTATATTAGGAGGCTGGAAATGGTCCAACAAATCATTGATGCTCTGTTCATTTTTTAAAATACTCTTTTCTGTCTACGGAAATCATACGCATGCTCTCGTCAACACCTAGACTAATACTCAAGGGGGGACCTCTCTAGATCTCCAGACCCCACCCCTCTCTGTTCGGCTCTCTCCTCTTTGTTACTCTGTCCTATGATCTCCAGATGCCTTAGTCTTCCGGGCTTCCCAGATGCATCTTCTCAATTCAGGGAATCTGCGAGCTCCACCGCGGTTCTCTCTCTCTCTCTGCACCATGGCCTGGGAGCTCTCTCAGGGCAGTACACTTGGAGATATCTCAGGCTATACTTTGCCATCTCTCAAGGGTACTGTCCTTTGTTGTCTGAAGTACAGTGTGTTACAAACTAGCATGCCATACAGTTTATTCCTGTTTTGGTCGTTTCAGAGTAGGATAACTCTGGTCCCTGTTCTTCATGTTGGTCAGGAATATTAGTCCTATGCTTCTTTTTCCTTTTGCTATTTTTTTCCTTTGCAAAGGTGCTGTGTGAGTAAAATCACCTTAACACTGTTGCAAGGCCATGATCTCACCCAGCAGTCTATCTGTGGGTTGTTCTGCAGGGTCATTTCATTTTATACGTGACTCACAATATTATAGTGATTTTACAGAGCAGTTCACATCCTTAGTTCAATGTGAACAGTTCTATCCTAGACATGGTAGGCATATATATTGGCATTTAGATGTAGTATATGTGTATTTTATTAGTAGTAAATACAGTACTTTTTGAAGTAGAAAACCTAGGATAAACTTATAGTCATCTTTCCTGATTATATTTTTGTACTTGGGAGTCTCTGTATTAAAGCATTGTTTCTAAAACTAAAATAGGCACCTTTATATCAATTTCCTTCTAAAGGAAATTTACTTTAGTTCCCTCTTCTCATACTAGTGGGTTCAGATTTCTTACTGGGACAATTTTTAACCTGAAAAATTAGACATCCCTTCTTTCAGTCTAACTTAAGTATCCCAAATCTTGACAGTTCAGGTTTCAACAGAGTTGTTCCTGAAGGGTCTACAGTTATACAGCATACCCTCAATGTATGAAAACCTCCTGTGTATTTGAGTTTCAAGGTGTCTTTTCCTGATGCAATTACATTTTAAGAAATTAGAATTTCTATTTTTTTATGGCTATTAAGGAGATTGGTCTGCTGATGAATTCTACCTCTTTGGAAAGGGCATATGTGTCAGTGTTCATTCAAAAGAACGATTTAAATATGGCATTTGGGAAATATACTAAAAAAATTAAATTTACATAGTTTTATGCTATTATTTCTATGTTATATTTTCTAATAGCACTTCAGTTCTGAAGTCTGAATTTTCAGGATCCTCAGTAGCCTGTGAAACTTGTGCTGTGTTTTTCTTTGTCCATTATATAGATATAACAATGGCTTTATATTAATTTTTTATAAGACATGAAGTTAATCTATGCTCTAAGAATACATGAAAAGTACACAAAAACTATAAAAAAGGAGAAAACTACTACCTATAGTTTTGCAGAAACATATTCAACCAGTGTTAAGAACATATTGTTTAAGTTGATCTTGAAAATGTATAGAGCATGTTCTTTAAAGAACCCATCTCCGACATTAGTGACCATTTGGGGAAGAAAGTTGAATCATAGTGCTCATGACTGGCTTACATACTGAAATAGAAGATGCAGATATCTGGCAGTTATGATTCGGAATTTAAAATCCAAGCCCCACCTTGGAGGAGGGGAGGAAAATGGGAGGGCAAGTAGAAGAAAAGATTTCCTTCAAGGGGGACCACGGCAGCACCCAGAGGACCATATAGGCCTTCTTCCCCATTGCCCCCCTAGCTGTTGTCTGTTTAGGAGCCCTGTGCAGATGCCGAACAAAGCCAGAAGGCTCCTGCAAAACAAGTGACACTGGATGGTATGGTCACGACAGCCAGTCACACAGCAAATGGCCCATCTCACAGACCTGGAATATGAAACATACAGGGCTTATGTGTGGATTGGAGATGACTCTCCTGTTTTTCTCGTTGTCAACTATGTGCTGAATAAAGAAAGAGAAGGAAGGAAAGAAAGAAGGAAGGAAGGGAGAGAGGGAGGGAGGGAGGGATAGGTTTAGCCTGCTGTTATATCCAGGGATGCAAAGAGAGACGAAGGAGCATTAAGAAAATTCATGGAGAACCTTACCTAGGGCTGATGGCCACCCAGTGGATTAGGAATTATTTTTATCCACTTTGTCTCTTTCCTCACATAAATATAGCAAGCAGTATGTGGCTATATCATACTATGTATGAAATTATTAATGCAAACTAGATATGGTATCAAAAATACTTTATTGCTGTGAAGACTCCAACCCTTGAATCCATTTACTTAATATTGCTTATTCACCCTGTCTGTCCTGAAAATTCTAGGATTTAAAATCAGAAGAAAAAAATCCTAAAGTTAAATAAATTGTTAAAAAATAGTTATGTCTTACCAGAAATGAATTGTTCATTTTGTGGATGTTCTGGGAGTGGGGGGCGGGGGGACAGTGAGAAATGTGCAAATAAAACTTTGTTCTAGAATGATTTGCTTCTCTTGCCCAACAAGCTTCTCAGTCACTTCTTGTCACCATTAGTTATGGTATTAAATTAGGATCAATAAATCAACACAGTAATTTTGTCTCAAGTAATCACAAAGTGGAAACCCATCTCTCTCTGCTCATGGCCAGCATGACATTTTATTACATCATATTGATGTCCCAATCTGTGACACGGTGTGATGCAGGGGTTCTCAAGATCAGCACCAGTGACAGTTTAGACGGGATAATCCTTTGGTGTCCAGGGCTGAGGAAGGCTCTCCTGAGCGCTGCGGCAAGACTGGCTTCTACCCTGATGCTGCTGCACTCCAGGAGTCATGACAATAAAAAATGGCTCCAGACATTGACAAATGTCCTCAGGGAGGTACAAAAACCATCCGCAGTTGAGAACCATGGGTTGGAACAAATAGGCCTGTGATACAGAGAGGCCTGAGCATGAATAACAGCTCTCCCACCTACTAGTTGTGGAAACCTGAGCACACTACTGGTCCTAAAGATTAATGAGATGGGGCATAACAAGTGCGTAGGGTAACTCAGTGCGTGGAGCAGAATAGCCACTCAACAATTTAATCTCCCTTCCCTCCATTCTGCAACATTCATCCAAGAATATAATGTTGGATTTAGATTTTAAACACCTGGGAGAGAGGAAGCATCTCTCTGGCACTCAGGGGGGTAATAAGTACTTTCCAGTGATGATGGGTATAGGTTCTGAAGATAACACCAATGCCTTCTTGATTCACCATCTTCCACTGAGATACGTCTATTTTCTTAGCAATTGAAGAAAAGTTTTCATGCTCTTTCACTTTCTCTTGCCAAGTTGAAAGGAAGAAATTATATTGAGTTCACAAAAATACACTGTAGCCATTTGTTAAAAAGGTTCTGTATGGAACAGAAAACCAAAAGAATATTATATAACAAGAGAATGTGCATGGCAGGGTTTTAAACATTAACTCCTCCTTTGAAAGTGGAAGAAGAACATGTAATTTATACTGTATTCAACCTGTTTAAAGAGATGCTTTCCAGATACTGTGATTTTCCTTTATGTTCTTTGCTATCTGTTTTGACTTTATAACCATTAGGAATAGCTATTAGTGAGAAAGAAGATGTCTCAGGTATTAAAGTGATTTGTAGAAAGTACAATGATTCCTTCTTCCTGAACATATTTTTATGACACATTGATACCAATTCAAATGTGATGCCAATTCTCACAGATTTAGTTATCATGGACGATTTTGCAGCCATCTCGGGATATGAGTAAAAACATTTCTAGTCAGAAATTTCACTCTTAACTGAAGAGCATAATGTGGCAATATTCACTTTGGGGAATTTTAGTAGGTGGCAAAAAATGTAATCTATTTAGATATTAAGTTGAACATAGGCCTGAATAATGTGGTTAAGAATAATTGGGATCCAATTATTCAAACCTTCAAAGAGGACTTTGACAAGTGGAATTCCCTGAATTTACATTTGTGGGGTAAAGCAGGAGTGCTGAAATGATTTCAGCACCACAGTTTAATTTCCTGCCTCCCATGGTCCCTTTGGGAGATACTTTCAGTAAATTGGAGAAATTTATTTCTACATTTATATGGAAAGAAATGAAAGGCAAAGCAGAACACTGCTGAAGGAAGTGCTAAGTTAAAGCCAAAGGGGTGGGTGTGTGCGAGACAGAGACAGAGAGAGAGAGACAGTGACACAGAGGGAGAAGGAGGGGGAGAGAGACCTGGAGACAAATTTTTTGCAGATTATTAAACTCAAACAGTTTCTCTATTTAACACACACTCCAGACCATGACAACCCCAGTTTTTATATTTCATCCACTTTCCCTATCTGTGCAATTTTCCATGGTTACAAAATTACCTATCAGGTTGTTGGCTGTTGAACTGGTCAAAATAACTCAACTGATATTGAATTATCCAAGAAACATGAATAAAATTATTTAGCATATATGAGGAGGAGGAGGTGAACTACACTATCATTTATTTCTACTGATTGTTTCTCAAGTATTTGTCAAAAGACTTTAAACATATTATGTTTTTAAAGTCTCCATTTATATATAAAAAATAAGGATTGGAAAGATTAAACCTCTTTCTTAGGGTCACACAGCTGGTGTGTCTATTTGGATCAGGAATGTGAAAACAGTTCTGTCTGATCCCTAGGAGTTTAATACAGACCATAATAATATTCATCGAATCATGTTGATATAAAGAACATAGCTGGATGGGCCCTGTTATAGCTGAGTCCAAGCCAAGTTGGAAAATATTGGGAGAAATATGAGGATTAAAAATAGAGGGACTATGAGCACAGATAATAGTATTTTATCATTGTTGTTTAAAATAATAGCTACCATTTAATAGTAAGCATGTTATTTCATTTAATTCTCCAGCTCTTTGAGGTAGGAATTTAGACCAGTTTACCGATGAGGAAACCAAAGTTCACAGAGATAAAATGTTGACCCCAAATCACTCACCCCGTAGGATACAGAGTAAGGACTGCAGCGCCGGCAGCCTGGCATCAAAGCCCGGCTCTCCATCAGCTTGTCCTGGCCCTCCTCAGCTCACAGAGCCTCCTTTCGCCAGGGACACCTCACTCCCTGATGTGTTCTAAGAGGAGTGGAGATTGTGGCACAAGCCCCTGGGCATATCGCCTAGCCTCTGCCCACCCCTTTTTAGTCCAAGCACCCAGAAGAGGAAAAGCATAGTGACCACAAGCCACCCTGCTCGCTGGGACCAGGGGAAGGCTACCGGCTGTAGGGTGAACATGTAAATGACAAAAGCCTTGATGGTTTCAGCTGGAGGCTTCATTTTTCTTTTCTCCCTGTATTTCCTGAAATACTGCATCATCATCAGGCCTGGCACCACCCAGGCCTGGGCCCACAGGTACCCAGGCCCAACGCTGTGCTCCAACCTGGGCTGGTGGCCGTGGTCCTCGTTAATCTCACTCTGGGGATGTCTCTGCTCATTCATTCAGGATTGTTCCAGGGCCTTTGAGGGTTGACTTTCATGACGGAGGATTCACGTTAGGTTAATCTCTAATTACCATACAGGGGCTTTTTCTGTTTTTATTTGCTGGTTTGCTTAGAAGGTGACGGGCTGCCAGCCTCACAGAGAGTCTCACTGCTCAGTCTAGACAGGCTTTCCTCAAAGTTCAGAGACTGCATGACAGCTGGATGGGAACGCAGATAACCACGCCGCGTGGTGTTCTTGCTGCGTAAGTAACTCGAAGACGGGGAAGTGAACTGGCTGGCCAGGCGTCTGCAGCAGGCACAGTACCAGACCAGCACTTCCCCTCCCAGGTGCTCCACCACCTGGCCCGGCAGTTTCCATGGATAAACAGCGCACCTGGACCTGGGCCTTCTGCTCCTGAGGCAGCTCTAAGAAATAGTTTTAAATGTTCATTTTTATTTCAAGATACTTTGCAGCACATACTAAAAATCGTTATATGTATATGTAGAAAATGTATCCTTCTTTCTTAATAGTTAAACACGAATAAAATGAAAATAGTCCATCCTCACCTCCCTGAGGAATGGGGTTCAGTAGAGCTGAGCAATTGCTATACTGTCAGAGCTGATAAGCTATGGTCTTTTTCAGATTTTTTCATTGTTTATGTATTTATATACTTTTTTTCTTTGTAAATTGAGATATTCACAAAACATAAAGTTTATGCTTTTAAAGTATACAACTCAGTGTTACTTAGTATGTTCACAAACTTGTACAACCATTACCACTGTCTAATTCCAGAATGTTTTCATTACCATAAAAAAAATCCCATACCAATTAGCAGTCACTCCTATTCTGCTCTTTTCAGTCTCTATGGATTCACCTATTTTGGATATTTCATGTAAGTAGAGTCATACAAGGTGAGGCCTTTTCTGACTGGCTTCTTCCACTCAGCATGTTTTCAAGGTTCATCCAGGCTATAGCATGTGTCAGCACTTCATTCCTTTTTATAATTGAATAATATTTCCTTATATGAATATATTGCATTTTACCCACTAATTAAGTGAGCGACATTTGTGTTGTTTCTACTTTTCAGCTATTATGAATAATGCCCTATAAGCATTCAGGTCCAAGTTTTTAGGTAGACATGTGTTTTCATTTCTCTTGAGTATATACTCAGGAGTATAATTGCTACATTGTATGGCAATTGTATATTTAACATTTTAAAGAACTGCCAAACTGTTTTCCAAAGCAGCTGCACCAGGTTACTTTTCAACCAGCAATGTATGAGAATTTCAAAGTCTCCACATACTGGCCAACACTTGATATTGTCTGTCGCTTTAATTCTAGCCATCCTAGTGGGTGTGATGCGGCGTCTCACTATGGTTTTGATTTGTTGGCTAATGATGGCAAAAGCATCTTTTCATGTATTGAACTAGCCATTTGTATATCTTTTTTGAAGAAATGTCTATTCAAAATATCTTGTCTTTTTATTGTTTATATGTAGGAGTTCTTTACATATTCTGGATAATAGTCCCTTATCAGTTATATGATTTGAAAATATTTTCCTCCAATCTGTCAGTTATCTTTTCACCCAATGGTATCTGTTGAAGCACACTAGCTTTAAATATTGGTGAAGTACAAGTTACCTATTCTTTTTGTGGCTTGTGCTTTTGAAGTCATATCTAAGAAACCATTGCCCAATTTGAAGCCACAAAGAATTATGCCTATTTTTTTCTAGGAATTTTATAGTTTTAGATATCATATCTAGGCTTTTGGTCTGTTTTAGTTAATTTTTGTGTATGGTGTGAAGTAGAGTTCCAACTTCAGTCATTTTTATGGAGGATATCTAGTTGTCCCAGCACCATTTGTTGAAAAGACTATTCTTTCTCCCACTGAAGTGTAGGCATCCTTGTCCAAAATCCATTGACAGTAAGTGTAAGGCATCGTTTCCGGACTCTGGATTCTATTGCACTGATGTATTTGTCTGTCCTTGTGACAGTAGCACACTGTCATTATGGCACGTGTAAGATCTCCAGTTCTGTTTTTCTTTTTCAAGATTGTTTTGGTTATTTAGGGGCCCTGTATTTCTGTATGAATGTTAGAATCAGCTTGTCATTTTTTTTTAAGGCAACTGGCATCTTGAAAGGGATTGCATTGAATCTGTAGATCAATTTGGAAAGTTTTGCCACCTTGACAATATTCACTTTTTCAATCTATGAACATGGGTAGCTTCCCATTTATTTAGGTCTTTTAAAATTTCTTTCAATGATGTTTTGTAGTTTTTAGTGTGCAAATCTTGCCCTTTTATGTCCAAATTTATTGCTAAGTATTTTATCTTTTTTGATGAATTATATGTGGAATTGCTTTTTTAATTCCATTTTCAGATTGTTTAGATTCTTGTTCTAATGAAAAGATTTCTGCTTCATTACACCCAACTGTTAAGTTTTCTGTGGTACTACAGATAAGAACACTTAGAAAGTAGAAATCTTTCTTAATGCAGTCATTAATACCTTTTTCTTCTGCAGACTTTTTTCCTTAGTATTTAAACTATTAATGAAAGTGGCAGACTTAAATTTTATGATCTCTCCCCTTCTTCTGCCCATCCTCAGATAGAGATGCTGATAAACAACAAAGTGCCCTTTAGCTCCTATGTTGGTCCTGTATAGGTCATGTGGTAGGGAAAAAAGAAGGACACCTTTTTTCCAAAGCATATTATGAAAATGTTCTCACTGCAGTGCAAAGATTATCAACCTTTGAGACAAGCTGCTTCCTTCTTAGAATTTGCTTGAAAGATTCCAAATCCAAGAGAGGATATTGAATGTTTAAAGTCAGCCATGTTACTGCCTTTTTAGCTGTCTCCCTCCAAAAGAGCCGCTTGCTGAGTTTATTCAGCAATGTGCACTCTCTGTTAGTCCTGACCACTGTTCTCACTCATTAGGTAAGAATACCTGGCTTTCATGGTGTAGTGAATGCATTTACCATTTATCAGTCTTAATGAGACAAATAATATGTACTTAGCCCAGGTTTATGGCGATGGCTCACTTGGCTCTAGGAACAGCGTTACAGAATTCTTTTACAACCATTTATAACGCAGTCTCTGTAGTGGTGGTAAAACCAAAAGGTCTTGGAATAGAAATCGGTAGACCTGATTTCAAAGCAGCTCTGCAGAGAAAACCACACACACACACACACACACAGAGGAAGAAAGAAAATACTATGCTTGCACATATGCACACACAAGCACGTCCATATCTACACACAACTGTGTAACAAAACCCTCTCTTGAAATTGCATCCCTCCTCAGTCTTTTTCCTTTCCTCTTTTAGACTTCTCAATAGAGTGAGCTAGCTCTGTATCTTCTCTCCATCTTCCTTTTATTCCTAAACCCGCAGAAATCTGGTTTCTACCATTACCTCTACGAAGGTGGCTTAGATTAAGTCACCAGTAGCTTCCTATTTGCAAAAGTTAATGGTCAACTGTCACCCTTATTTTACTGGACCACATACAACATTGTGAATTAGCTTCTCCCTTTTAATTCCCTTTATTTCCTCCTGGTTTCTGAAATCAGGAGGAATTCTGTAGGCTCTCCTTGTGCCTCTCCAGTCATTCTTTCTTGCTCTCCTGGATGGACTGTTCTCCCTCTGCTCATTGTTCCATCTGTGGGTTCCATTAACACTTATGTTCAGTTGACTTTTAAACTCATGGGTCCAGCCTTCAGGCTGATGAGTCCTACTACCTGGAGCATCTCCGGTTTGACATTCACTGGTGCCACAAACTTTACATGTTCAAAACTTAGCTCTCTCCTTTCATAACGAGACCTGCCTTCTTCTCTCCTCTGAAGTATCTCAGTGGATGGTAGCGGATGGTATCGCCACTTGTCCAGCCAGGTTATAGCTTTTCTCCCTCTCTCTCTTACTCCCCTATGAGAGTTTATTTTGTATTAATTCCTCCCCATAAACAACTTTCGATCTATTCCCCGCACTACCACTCCCCATATCTCAGTTAGACCATCATCATTTTTCTTACTTGACTACCTGGTGGTTTCTTAACTCTTCTCCATGTTAATACTTTTATAACCTATAATACATTCTCTGACAGCAGTCAGAGTACTCTTTCTAAACCACAAATCTGGCTGTGTCTGGGTTTTCTTTTGGGTTTAATATTAACTCTAAATCTTTAAATTTGACATATAAAACCTTAATGTTTATGTTTTTGGGTTTGCTGCTTATTGCTCTATAATTTTGCATTCCATGCACCTATCATTTGAAACACATTCAGATCATTCCACACAGGTCCTCTTCTTCGCCTTCTGCTTCTGTATCTGCTCTATCTTCTGCCTAGAATACTGTTAACCATTCTTCCCTATGATCTACTAGTCTTTGTTGGGACAACTTTTTCTTAGCTTCATTATTTCTTCCTCTGTAAAGCTTTCCCTGAACTCACCATCTGGAACCCAGGCTATAAATTGCTCCTATGTGATCCCATGGCACCAATTACTTTATTCCTATTGTTGCATTTTCTACACTGTGTACTCATCTAGCCTGTTTCCACACTGTTTAGTACACAAGACAGCCATCAGTTTGGAGGTAGGGATTATGAGTGGTTTAGGACTGTATCCTAAGAGGTGTGTGCAGGGCCTGGCACAGAGTAGGCACTCAAAAATTTTCCTGAATGAATGGATGAGTAAACAGATGAGGGCTATAGGCTCATCACTAAATATCCTGGAGTCTCACGATCTTTACCCATAAAAGTGAGTTTAAGAATCTTTATTCAAAGGATTCTTTTGAGAATTAAATAAGATGAAGAATGTAAAAATGTACTATTCGATCTTTGGCACAATGTACAAGCTCCAAAAATATTTGTGCAATCCAAGTCTGAGTCTTTTCCTTATCTTAGTCACAAATGAATGCTTTATAGTGAAACATTTTTAGAGCTCTTCCTGCTTAAGGAGATATCCTATAACCCAAGACAGACTTCTTTAAAATCAGATCATGCTCTTCTGGTGGTGGTGGTCAGAATTCTGAGACTCCAGAGTAGAACCCTAGACATTTAACATGATCTGTGTAGATGGTTTTGTATCAGATATGAATTTTAAACATATGTATATATTCAGAGCAGGGCAGAAAGAAGCACCCCCTGGGGCAATACAATGGGACATTCTCTTGAATAGACTTTTGGGTACCGCCAGGCCAGGCATTGAAATGATTTAAGTGAGCCATTTATTCATTTGTTTAGAGTCATTGAAATGCTCTCCTCTAAATCTCTCCCTTGGCCGTCATTCTAATTAAGTGGGAAACCATTTCTCAGGGTGCTATTTTAATGGACTCTATTGTCCTTTTTATCTACTTATTTATCTGTATGTTTACCAAATTTGTGCCTAACATTTTGGCAGGGTTGTAAGAATAGAGAAAAATACTGCTACTTAATTTGTATTTAATAGATTTAATAGACTATTTGGTATAGGCAATTTTGTTTTATGGGAATTTGTGTTTTGTTTAATAGCAAGTTATTTTCACCCACTATCCCTTCCTCCTCTTCATTTCCCAAAGCCCAGATCCCAGCTTTCTGTATTATCTCCAACTCAAGGGCCAACAAATAAATTGGGAAGACTGACAACATTAGAAGGATTTTGTAGGGTCTTGTGCTTATTTACTGAAAACAGGTCCTACATAGGACACAGTGCATGGGGTCACATTAAGGGAATGGACACATAATATGGTACATCTCTATAATGTGAGGTTGTTCACCACTAAAAATCATGCCTGATCAAAATATTCATCATGGCACAGGAAATTAGAAAATGATAAAAGTGAAAAGCTAGCATATTTTAAATGAAATGATACATATGAATACATATGCAATAAAAAGACCAGAAGGAAACACAGCATGTAATCAATGGCATTACAAATATTTTAAATCTCTTCTTTAAATCACTTTCTGAGTTCTTCACTTCAGTCATGATGTTTTGCCAATGGGTTTCAGTCCCTAGCAAGTTCGCTGTGGATTCAGTGTGACCAAAGAAATTGATAGCAAAATGTTCTTTGGGGTGAAAGGTTTTATTACCTGGCTTGTTCTCCTGGCAGTACATCGAGCACTAGCATCTCTGCCTCCGCCCAGAGCACTGGGCCGAGCTCTCTATATAACACAATAATAGCTTATTGCCTAAAGGTGCGGAAGTGATAGCCTAGCAACAGGCCAGTTACATCATCAGGTGGTTTAAGTTCAGTGAGGATCCTGGCCATAGGAACCCCAACTTCCCCACACATGAATACATGAGATACCTTTATAATCAGAAAAATTACTGCACAGCAATGAACATGGCACAGCTCAGAAATGCAATTCCATACGGATCTGCAGTGGGCAGGAGACAGGCACAGGGCTCCGCCTCACAGTCTGGAAGGAGAGATGGTTGGAATCAACAATCTGAAAGACAAAGCTTACGTTTTGAGAACTGCTCCCCTGCACCAGCCCCAAGAGTCCTGGGAATCTCTGGTACAAGTGAGGAGGGGAAGCCCGGTGGCCTCCAGGGATCACTTTTATGTGACCTGCCTAGTGAAATGCCTAGAGGTCTCAAGAGAAAGGATCCCCAATCACTAGGGCTCTGAGAAGTTGTGGTTTCTTTTCTCATTGTCAATAAATAATCACTTTTAAGTATCTCTTTGTATTTTTTTTAAGTCTGCTCCATTGTATCAGTTTGGGCCACACAACACCTGGACTTTCCCTGACAACAGAAGATTACAGTTAAATTGCTGCCTGAACAGAAGGAGGAGTGGCCGGTTTTTAATTCTTGGGTCCTGGGAAGGTTTCAGAGACAAAGCCAAGGAATGCATGAGACCACCGCTTCTTCGAGCACATGGCCACAATCTGCCCTGAATGGGTGCAGCCTTATTCCTTCTTTAGGACTATATTAGATATGTTACCAAACAGTAATGATAGTTACTGCATGAATCTTTTTCTTGTGCCATAGCCTGGACTTTCACAGAAGCGCTGCCAAGTCAGGAGGACTTAGTACCAACTGTGTGCCGTGTGCCAGCACGGCCGTGAGACCCTCGGCTGCCCCCAATCCTTGTCCCAGCACACCTTAATGTCTCTCAGCATTTTATGTCCCCTTAACTCTTCCCCTATTCTTTTATAAAAAGAGGAAAAAGTACCTCTTTTAAAAATGTGCTCTGTTTCTCTGCCCTGCCCTGTAACTTTCCTAATGTTCTGAAGGCAAACACTTTCAATATGAAGTGCCTCAGGTTAGCCATTTCATCCCCGGGACCAATAAACAAAATTACCCTGCCTCCCAGCTCGAAGTGAACACATATATGAAGCCACACTGGAAATAGAGCACAGTGGTGCTCTTACAGTTTTTACTATGAGTGTGTATGAGTGTGCTACACCATAACCATCTTAAAACAGGATTTGAAAGAAACAAATTAGAAACAATTAAATAGACCTCATGGGTAGTGGCTTCACCCATATTTCTTATCTGAAACCCTTCCATGAACCTACTTGCAGCAATGCTTAAAGGCACATATCTGATTGGAAAACATCTAAAAGAAGAGACAGAGAGAAAATACAGGAGCCCACGACTGGCTGGGTAGAAACTGTGATCAGAGACTGATCTGTTATCTCACTAGCAGCCCGAGTTGGAATGATCTGCCAGGGGACAAATAAATAGCTTTCTCTGTAAAAGGGGACTGGTCGGAAGGGAGAAAAGAAATGGAGGGGTTCACAGCAAGGAAGTTGGAAATAAGTCTGAAAGTGAAATCTCGTTAGGTAGGAGGGTAGGAATTCATTTATTTAATTTTCCTCTCCCGAATGGAAGTACTAGTAGAATAAAGGAAAAAGAAAGCTGGTGACTATTAACAGCTAGGAAGTTTAGGAGCCGCTCCATGTGGCTTTGCCATGGCAGTTTTGAGTCTCTGCGCTCTGGGTAGCTCGGGGGCATGTCACACACTTGTGAGAACTTTACCGGAGTGCTGATGCAGTATGGTGTCAGTAGCTGAGTGATTTGTTTTTCCTCTGGACATTGATTGAAGAAATTCTTATTACATTTTATAGCTTGCTTGGCCTTCGTATGCGAGTCAAGACATAAATTGGACCATAAATTGGCCTCTGTCAGAATCTACATCAGAATGACACCAAATACATGTCATCAGGCGCGTGCTCCAGCTAGCAGCAGGAATCCACTGGTGCTTGTCATCTTGATCAAATGTTCACCTCACTCCCTTTTCCAGCTCAGGCCTCTATGTAGAAGAAAATACGGTAAAGACCCCGGCAAATTTGCTGTTTTGATTGAGTGGTATTATACAGCAAAAAAGAATACTGGTAGGTTTAATTGATTTGCTCCAAGCAAAGTCTCCACTGTGAGTATCAGAGGTGGGGTGCATATAAATAAAAGTGGATGCAAAGAAAGAAATATATAGTTATACAAAAAGGACAAGAAGGTATACATAACAGATATATTTATCCCACAAGTAAAGCCAAGACTTGATGATTCATGAGTGGCAGAGATATGGTTGAGTTACAGAGATTTGTTCTCTAGAGTAAGATAAATTTCTCATTTCAGTTCCTACCAGTATGGACTCTGAACAGAAAATCAAATATTTTTAAGAGTTGGCTTCTGTTATCAGTGAACACATGGAACCATTTGAGTTAATTAAAACATTCAGATTGTTTGACCAAATACAAATACATGTTTCCATTTTGATGAAAGCAAGATTTGGTGACTTATGAAAAAATTTTGTGGTTTTTAAATATAGAAGTAAATTTTTTATGTTAATATATTTATTTCTTGATGATTTGTATCATTTGTAATCACAGTGTGGTCTAGACGTGATCTAAAATCATACCCACCCTACACTTAGCAGGTGTCTTTCAAATCAATATTTCATAAGAGAAAGTAAGGCATATCTGTTTCGCTGAAAACGTTAATAGAATCATAGCAATAAAAATTTGAAGATCTTACCAGAATATTTCTTCTAAAAGAAGCTTTAGAATCAGGTGGTTTTATAGATGATTTCTTTCAATTTTTAAACACTGGGGAAATTCCATGCTAAATAAACTTTTGAGTATAGAAAACTATGGAGGGCCTGTCAATTTGTTTTATAATACTGACATCAAAACCTGACCAAAACATCACAGCTCCCTCAACTACAAAATAATCTAATTTAACCGTGGATACAAAGATGCTAAAGAAAATATTAATTTTACCTCATCAGAAAAAAAAGACTAAAATACCACAACAGATGAAGATGGTTTAAAATTAAACATAGTTTAGATATAATATACCAAAGATCAAACAAAAAATCATAAGTTCAGGCCAATAAATAAATATAAAAAGATACACATGTTTAATTTGCCACCCACTGTTGATTATTTATTCTAAAGCCTTACAAATTAAAAATAAATACTTTCTAAATAAGATAATGAATGTTGCTTTGGTTGGCTAATTCCATTATTTCTGTTTTGAACGGGTTATATATGTAAATGCAAAATTCAAAAGACACAAAATTATGTCCACTGAGTAAATTCTTACCTATCTGTCCCATTAATCAAAGTCTTTCCCAGATGCAGTCACTGAAGGGCCCCCACCCATAAGATGGTGAACCTCCTGCTTCTCTTCCGGGTCCTCAGTTCCCGCCGGCGCCACCTGAAGCCCAATCACCCCTCGCCCCTCTCCCAATCCCAGCACCTAGCCAATAGCCACCAGCCCCGTAGAAGTGACACCACAATCACCCCATGCCCCTTCCTATATAACCCAGCACCTTTCCCTAATAAAGCGGAATTCTCCGGTGAATTGCTGCTGTGTGTCGCTCCTTTCCTTTCAGTCACCATTACTGGTTTCTGGTTGTCCTTCCAGAAACATTCTAGGTACATGGAAGGAAATATACATATATAAAACCTGTTTACTAAATAGACAATGTAGCTCCTAATAATATAATCAGAGACATTTAAGTTAAATGCAGGAAAAATTTCCATTCATTCTAACTTTTTTTCTGAATTTGTTTACATTGCAGTCAGAGAACAAAATTAAAAATGTGTGTTTATTGGAAAGAGATGTTATTTATTTATGATGTTATATTTAGTATTATGTACTAAAATACTTTAAAAATCCCTATGGAATAAACTGCAAAATTATTTTGTAAAATACCTGGAATCAAGATAGTCACATAAAATATTTATGTGTATATAAAAATATAATGGAAAACAAAAATCCCATTCATAATAGTAACCAGAATCAAAAAAATAATTTACCTAAGAGTTAAATTAACAAAAAATATGAGACCTATAGGTAGAATAGTTTAATTATTTTAATCAAAAAAGAGAGACATAATATCTCAAAGAAAAGCCTTGGAAGTATACAACTGTCTGCAGTTCCCGTGTTGATTTATGAATTTTACAAATTATGGTCAGAATATGAACAGTAGATTACTCCTTAGAATTTGACAAAATGCTTCTGTAGTTCATCTGAGAAAATGAAAATATAAAAACAGTCAATAAAAAGGTTTGAGAAATCTATTTTCTCTATGTTACTGAAAAGCATTGTAAATCCACAATATTAAAAGCACTAAGGCATATGTCCAGAAACAGGGTAAATCAACACAACAGAATGGGAAGTTAATCAACAGATTCAAATATTATAAGAAATAGATAGAACAAAAAAGGTGACATTTAAAATATCTCTGGGAAAAGATTATGCAGTAAGTTTTTGCGGGGCAAGGGGCTTACCATTTGGAAAAAATTAAAATTAGCTCTTTTCTTCATGCTATAATTAACTGCCAGTGAAATAAACTTCAGACTAATTAAAGATTTAAACCTCAAAAATTAAACCACAAAACTATTAAGGAAAAAGAGAACCATTACACATCTATTAGAATGAACAAAAACCAGAGCACAGATTAACACCAAATGCTGATAAGGATGTGGAGTTGCAGAAGTGCTCATTCATTGCTAGTGGGAATGCACAATGGTATAGCCACTTTGAAGATAGTTTAAAGTTTCTTACAGCACTAAACATACTCTTACATTGTCCAGTAAACATTCTTCTCACCCCTAGGAGCTCAACACTTGGGTCCACACAAAATCCTGCACCCAGGTATTTACAGCAGCTTTATTCATAATTGCCAAAACTCAGAAGCAACAAAAATCTTCAGCAGGCAAATGGACAAACAAACTGTGATACATCCAGATAATGAAATATTTCTCAATGCTGAAAAGAAATGAGCTGTCCAGCCATGAAAAGATATGAAGAAAACTTACATGCATATTACTAAGTAAAGGAAGCCAATCTGAAAAGACTATCTACTGACATAATTCCAACTACATGACAATCTGGAAAAGGCTAAACTATGGAGACAGTAATAAGGTCAGAGTTGCTAGAGGCTGGAGGTATGGGGAAGGATGAATAGGTGCAGAGGATATTTTAGGATAGTGAAAATATTCTGTATGATACCATAATGATGGATACACGTCATCATACATTTTTCCAAATCCACAGAATGTACAACAGCAAGAGTGAACCCTAATGTATTAAGGACTTTGAGTGATAATGCTGCATCAGTGTAGGGTTGTGGGTTGTAACAAGTATTCCACTCGGGTGGGGATGTTGATAATCAGGAGGCTGTGCATGTGCGGAGGAGGGGATATATGGGAAATCTCCGTAACTTCCTCTCGATTTTGCTGTGAACCTAAAACTGCTCTAAACAGTTATTTTATTTTTAAAAAGACATTAATATTTAACATTAGTTTGGACAAGACCCTTCTAAACATGACACTGAAAACAGAAACTATTAAGGAAAGGACCAACAGATTTTGCTACATAAAATTAAAACTTTTTTCATACCTCAAAGGCAAATGCAAATTTGGGGATGTTTGCAATGCCTGTGACAAACGTTATAAAGTTTTGATAACTTTGAAACTTAAAAGACCTCTCAAAACTAATTTAGAAAAATACGAATAACACCAAAGGTCCTAAACCACGGTTGACAATATCTAACAATGCAAATATCGAACACCATCCAACTGAACAATTTAAGGGAAGGACAATGGAAGAGGGGCCTGGTTAGGAGAGTTAGAAGAACAGGGCTGGGACATTAGGAGTAAAATACAAAGAATTTCATGGAGGAGAGTGACAAGGTCATGCCAGGGAAGAATTGAAAAATGGCCATTGGAATTAATGAGTAGAAAGGAAGCAAACCCACTTGGTGGATGGTGGGAGGGCAGGGAAGGGAGGTAAAAACAGTGAATACAAGCAGTTCTTTCAAGATGCATGGTTGAAAGGATGGGAATGGACAGAGCAGTTAAGGGGGAGTGAGAGATGTTTGACAAACAGAAAGAACCATGGGAGGGAGAGGTTGAAGAGATCGGGCAGAGAACAGAAAACTGATAGAACAGAAGCCACGTGATCTCAAAGGATCCCTTTCCAAGGGTGAGGAGTGAAGGGGGAAGAAGTGGGTAAATGGTGGGTCGGTTTTCAGGACTGGAAGCAGAAAGCAGATGTGTTCCCATCCAATAATGTACAATATCAAACACCATCCAACTGAACGATTTAAGGGAAAACACTTCCAGTAAAACCGGGGATTCTTTGCTAAGAGTGTAGACAGAGGCTGAGGGGACATGGATTTAGAGATTTGGGAGGTATGTCAGAGTTGCTATGCAGA
Source organism: Manis pentadactyla (assembly GCF_030020395.1). Taxonomy (NCBI): domain Eukaryota; kingdom Metazoa; phylum Chordata; class Mammalia; order Pholidota; family Manidae; genus Manis; species Manis pentadactyla. The sequence continues at coordinate 104,159,415 of NC_080024.1, forward strand.
ACAGGACAGAGCAGTGAGTAGGAAGGATTATGATTGCCCAACATCTTTGAATTTACATCCCATGAATTTATAGTGACCCCAGACTGCCTGGTCGTGATTCTCTTCACCAGTGGTTAAAATCCTGTGCACTGCACAGGGAAAGGCAAGAAGAAAATTAGCAAGATGGATGGTTGTTTTTACAAGGGGATAAGGGGGTCTGAAGCCATAGATTGTGGAGTGTGAGATGGAGAGGGAAAGAAATGAAAATGTGAAACGGCTCATCAGTAAAGAAAAAGCTGACAGGAGGTCCTGGAGAAGCCTTCCCAGAAGCTACCTAATTCTGTGACCGTCTGGTGGCTGCTTGTGTGGCTCCCTCCTCCCCTGCTCCCTCCTGGTTCAGAGCACCCTCTGGAAACCTGGTCTCCCAGCTAACAAACACCCCTGCCTCCTCACACTCCCCCTGAATGTCCTGTTCTTCACCCCCGGCACACACTGACCTGCATTACAATTAATCCTTTTAGGATCCTGAATGTGAAGAACTAAGGATGGAGGCTGTTGGAAAAGGGACAAATGGATACTGGAGGCTGTGTGGCACAGTCTCTCGTAGAACATCCTGAATACCAGAGTTCTTTGGGCCGTTCTAGTCAGTCCCCTGAAAGTCCTCAGGTAGGTACAGCGACAGTCATATCTGATGATCTCCCTGCTGAAAACTTCAAACTAAAAAATGAGAATTCATGTTGCAGTGTCCCTCTCACCTAGACATTTCTGACCGTGAAGAAATGCTAGGTGACATCAGGGTGGCGTGATCATGACAAATTTTAGTTCAGGAGAGAGAAATCTAACTTAGATTTATAAGGCTTTACTTTTTTTTCTTCTACAGAAAAATCTGAGAATCTCTTTGAACCATTTTCTTCACATTATTGAAGAGATCTTTCCAGAATCTCAGTTTGGTTGTAATTGATAAAGAGGCTTCATTGAACATGGTTCACAGTTCATAAACTTGTCTAATGAATGAGAAACCTTACGAACAATTCTTATTAAGCATGGTTGTTTCCCCCAAGTTTGCCTCCTTCCTTAATCTTTTCTTCCCTCAAAGCTTTCCTCTTTGAAAATATTTTGTTAAGATTCTTTCGGGAATAGCAGAGCTATCAACCAAAACTGTATCGCTGATCAAACATGGTTTTCAAAATTAGTCTTCTTAGTGATTCATCTGAGTACTTAAAAATTTCCTGATAGAATGAAGCAATTTCCTAAGTGCTGAATAAAATTTGATTTTCAACTATCTCCACTTCAGAACTAAGCCTAATAGTCAAAATCCTAGACAGACAGACACAAGTCAGATGATGGGACAAATTGAATAAAATAAATAAGGAGAATCAAATGATCTATGGATTAGAAACCTCTTATATGAATATATATAATTATAGCTACATTAATATATTTATTATTAATATATTAATCATTGATAACAAAATGTTATATTAATTAGATATTATTCCTCATATGGACACATCTACATGCAAAAATACACATAAGATATAAATTTATATCTTGGGATAATGACAAATTTCAAGGTTATTTATTATTACTGCTATTAATAATAACTACCATTTATTAAACACTTTGGGCTGTGAACCACTCTAAATATATGATTTACATATATTATTTCATTAAATTCTCACAACAATCTTGTGAGGTAGTCCCCTTTACATTTAATAAAATGAGGTTTAAAGGATAAGTAACCTCCCACAGCAAGTACATGGCAGAAGAGATCTGAGTTCAGATTTTTCTGGCTCCAACCTCCTCCTCCTAAACTTGTTGCTGCTTATGGAAACAAACAAAAACATGTGTTCACCAGTCACTGTGAATGTAAAGGATAGTCCTAATGAAGGGGGGTCAAAAAGAGATAGAAGAATTGCAGATCCAGCATACATGCAACAAAAAGAGAATGGAAACAAATTCTAGGTCAATGGTTCCCAAATTTTAGTGTACGGAGCATCCCCTAAGAATGCTGTTAAATGCTGAGTATCTTCCTGCCTCCCTAAAGCATTACTCATTAGGTTTGAGGTGGGGCCCAGAATCCACACCTTGAAAAAGTACCCCAGGTGGTTCTGATGCAGGCAGTCCATGAACCATTCTATGAGAAACACTGCTTTCTGCTTTTCAGCTGTGGACTGGAGAGAAGAGACTGTGCAAACCTAGAGTTAAGGACTTGTGAAGCACATGCATTGCTCATGGAGCTTGCTCTCCTGGTAATATATTTGGGCCAAGAGAGGTCAAAACTTGACAGAACTTCATTTTTCCAGAGATCAAAAGAGCAACCAACAGCTCATCCAAAACTCATCCCAGTCCTGGAAGTAAGAAATGGAAAGATCAACTAAAAGAACTCTAATGCCAAAGTTTGGAATTAAGGGAAAAGTTACCTCTATTATGTGCGGTTACCATTACATTATAATTTGGTGCACCTGAGCTATCTCTTTTTTTGGTTGATATCAGAAAGGATGGAAGAAGCCAGGATGGGCAAATCTAACAGGGAAATCACTGTCCCTCCTTTTTTTATTTTAAACCCTTGATGTAGTTACTCAGTTTATACTTACTGTGTATCAACTATGTCTCAGGGTCTGTGGTAGGACTAAGACAAAAACTGAAACTTAGGTATTATTCCTGTCTTCAAAGAATTGAGAGTGCTAGGGGGAGAAAATGTTTAAGATACTTATAGTCTTGTGTGATAATTGTATATATGCTTTGGAGACAGAAAAGAGAAAAGAGGAACTTCTGAGATTAGGAAATACTTCCCTTAAGTAAGGCCTAGAAGAGCAAAGGTGGTCATGAGATATAAAGCTGCTGATGGTCATGGGCCAGAGACTGAAGAAATTTGGTGGACTCCCTATGGCCCAAGGCTTGTTAATGTAGAATCCCTGAAAGCCTAATGCTTCCCTGGATAGTTTCAGAGCATCCATGAGTTACCAAAGTCAGTGTAAACATCAGTACTTATTTGTAGTTTCCTGGGAAGTTGACATATATGGCCAGACTTCCAAGGATGCTTGATCCAAAAGGGTTAAAAAATGAAGCTAAAATAAAGGGAAAATAATGGAGATCTTTAAGCCAAAAATGATGTCTGGTTCGCCTTTTAGAAATACAACTTTGGTTGTAGAATGCTAGACAGTTCTTGAAACACAAGAACATGAGGAGGAGGAGGAGGAGGAGGAGGAGGGGGAGAAAAGATAGTCTCCTCTCAAGACATTTTTTGAGGGAGATTCAGATTACACAGGGTCCTATGGCGCATTATAAAGCTCAGGCTATTACTCTGGGTGAAATTAGAGCCAAAGCAAAGTCTTCAACAGAGGATTGTCATCATCTGACTTATATTTTAAAATGATCACTTTCACTGCTCTATGAATAGGTGGGGTTGGAAACAGAGAAACCAATTATGAGATTATTACAGTAATTCAGATGAGACAGATTGGTGGTCAAGACGAGGCTGGTTTCATAGGAGTGGTAGGAGAAAGAGTCAGATTCCGAGTAGATTTTGAAGAGGGAGCTAACAGATCAGATTGGAGTGAAAGGGAGAGTCAAAAGGACCCACAGGATTTTGGCCTGAACAAGTGTGGAATTCATGAAAGAGACCTGGACTGAAATGTGAATTTGGGAGTTTGTCAGCATGTAGATCTTGCTCAAAGCCACAGGCTAGCTGAATTCAGTGAGGATCTGAGTGCAACTAAAGAATAGAAGAGGACCAAAGACGGACAATCTTGTGTTGAGGAACTGGGGAGAAGAGAGGGAACCGTTCTTCTAGTATTTCTCCCAATTATATATTTTCCCAATATTTGTACACTTGTGGTACAAATGATCAAGGTAAAATTATAGAATACATATTTAAGGTATTCAACATGGTGTTTGATACATAGTAAACACTCAGTAAATGTTACCTGGCATTATTTTGTGTTTTCCTTTCCTTTGTTTCCTGGGATGAAGCCCAGAGAATATCCATGGGTCAAGCCAATAATACTCATGCAAAGAAACACAAAGAACATGAGCACTTGGAGCCTGAGATTCAACCTGAGTCCCAGTGCAGCTGACTGAGTTACTCTTCTCAGAATACCCGTTTTCTCTGTGACTCACTTTCTAAGTCCCTCTCCAGTCTCCATCATACTTCTCCTCACCTAGGGTGCTGCCAGGGGATTGGTTTGTTGTAGATAAGACCTTGAAGGGTGTTGGCTACTAATGTTTCACCCTCTTAGTGTGTGTGCGAGTACCCTGCTGCTCAGTGTGGTACTTAAAACAAGAACTCAAAATCAAAACTAGATCATCTGTGGCGATCAGTGACTGAGATCCAACCTTTAGAGCCTACCAATGTGGGTCTAAGTTTTTCATAATGGTCTCTTTTCTGTGTAAATCTGGGAAGAGTAGAAGAATTTCAATTTCATTGTGAGACACAAGAGGCAAAGGCCTGTAAAAAGTTTGGTAACTATACATTACATACAACATGCAGCTATTCTTGTGCTTCATCATAAAAATAATATATGCATGTAAATTAAAAATAAATGATGACAAGGAAAGAATATTGGAAAAATATAATTAAAAATACTGTAACAGCTGACAGATTAGTGGGTTAGAAAAAAAAAAATGTAGCTACAGAAGACAGTTCTGAAAATAATGAAGCAACCAAGAATGAAGTTAATGAGATTGAGAAAATGAAAAAAGAATTTACGGTACTATCACACACACACACACACAAAAACCAGATATGGGCTTCAATCTAATGTATCCTTATTAAACAGAAGTACACCTAGTCCTTTTATTTTCATAGAACTAGTGATGATTTGGTGTGCTCCACTCATCCAGAAAACAAGTTGAATTATATAGCCTACATTTTAGACATACCAGTAATCCTCAAAGATCAAGCTGTCTTTATACGTACCTGTGGTTCAGAAGCAACTTCTAAGCTAGAAACAAGGCAAGCAAAGTAAAGAAAAGAAAAGAAAAAGTTCATCTGTTTGCTAAGTGTTTCTGCCTACCTACAGGGCTCTGTCTAGAGTGCACATTCTCTAAATTTTGAGAACATCCTAACTCTGTTTTTGTGCATTATGTCTAAATCCTAACCTATATCTTCTGTGAAATGTAGGTAGTCTGATGGTCTTTTAAATAAATTTAAGATGAGAAGTGGAACTTAGTTATTAGATGACCATGTGAAAAACACATTCTCTTACTTTTTAGGGGGAAAAGCAAACCAAATTTTCAAATAATTTCTCAATAAGTAAGTTTTTATATAATTTTGAGTAATTTCTGAATACAATTTTACAAGTAATTTTCCACTGTATTTTTCATATACTCTATCATGAATTCATTTAGCAATATTTACTGAGTATGTACTGTGTTTAGTCACTGGGCTACAAAGAAGAACATGATATAATCAATCTTTACCTTCAGCTGGGAGAGGACCTTCGGCATGTGCGATCTCTATGCGATGGGCTGGGAGCACATGTTCTCAAAGTCCTACATGGCTACTGCCGTGGGAGCACCTAGGGAGGCAGCTCTCAAGCTGGGCTGGGACTTGATGCCAGGCCAAAAATCCCAGGCCAAAAATCCCAGAGGAAGCCACTAGAAAGAGTTAAGGCTAATTCAGGCAGAGGAGGCCATATCGGGAAGGGGAGAGAAACTGCAGCGCGTCCCCAGGCCAGCACATCTTTGACTCAGCTCCGAAGGTAAGGCCTGGAAAGGAGAGCATGAGGTCTGGAGACCCGAGCACGGATCAGGTCGTAGAAGACTGTGTGCGTCTGTGAAGGTGCCAGATTTCATCTAAAATGTGATGAAGCATCTTTGAACATTGTAGAAGAATGACATGAGCACACTGGAAGTTAGACAGATTATTCTGGCTGAAGTGTGAAGAATGATTTAGAAGGAGTCTTCATGGAATTCAGGATTTGATCCAGTTAAGATGAGGATGACAAGACTTTAGATTCAACCAGTATCAGGGATGGCAAAATAGCTGTAGAAATTGAGAGCTATTTAGATGGTTGGTTCAAGCTGTAGAGTCTAATTATGGGGAAAAAGGAAGAAGATAGGCTTGCAGGCTTGTAGTTTGAGGGAGTGGGTAGTTGGTCATTTATGGAGACAAGGAGTTAAGGGAAGGAAAAGGTTTGGGGTGATGAGGAATTAATTTAGATCTTCACCTGTTTATTTTAAGGGGACTTCATAATATATGAATAAAGAATACATATCTATGAAGTCCTTGAGAGAGAACTTCACCAGAGCTTTAGATCTGGGGGATGTAAGGTGTTAACCTGTAATTAAAGCCCAGGAGCAGAAGGAGTGGCCCTTGCAGGGCATGGAGAGGGGCAAGAGTAAGGACTGAAGACACAAACAGACACAGGGCCACCACCTAAAGGGCCAGTGGAGCAAGAGGAATCCACAAAGTGGGTTAAAAAAAAGAATGATAAAAGAGTAAGGAAGTGGTTTTACAGAATCTTACTACGCAGATGGACAGTGACTGTGAAGGGGTATGTGGGGGGGACTTGGTGAAGGGGGGAACCTAGTAAACATAATGTTCTTTCTGTAATTGTAGATTAATGATACCAAAATAAAAAAAAAAGAGTAAGGAGAATCCAGAAGAGAAGAGAGCCTTAGATGCCAAAGTCAAAGCCAGCACAGGTCAACAGGACTAACCAGTAAGATCAGGGATATTTCCTCCATTGAATTTGGCACCCAGGACGTCAGTGGTGGTGCATCCAAGGGAGTATCTGTGATGGGGTGCTGGAGGCGAAAACAGTGAAATAACCTTAAGGCAAATCAGGGTGTAGTTATTTTGGTTTTATATATATAAATATATATATGACATGAGTCTTTGGAATTCTTTTCAGTCAGGGAAGAAGATGGGAAGGAATCTACCAATGAAGTTGTGGGGTAAATGGCAGAATTTCCAGAATCTCCATTTACATACCAATAGGCGTTTACCACTAAGAACCTGCAATTGATAGGGGTAAGGGGTGGAGAGAAAATGGCCATTACATCCCTGGTAGTAATCAGCCTAGCCTTTGCCAGTCGCCAAGGACCTGCTCGTGGAGTCCCTCCTGGAAGGGGGGCAGAGCAGAAGAAGGCGAGTCTTGACCAGAGGAGACACACGGAGCCAGGCCTGCCGAGGGATCCTGCAAGCTGTAAGCAATAAAAGACTTTCTCCCAACTTTCCCTTCCCCTTGTTCTCTTTCAGTTTCACCAGATTAATAGGGAAGTTATCCTGAAGGGGAATCCCCTTACTCCTGGAGCTATAGAAGTAGTTCCAGATACTTAAAGTGATCTAAGCTTTGGTTTACTTTTTAAAGAAATGGAAATAGTAATCATTACATAGGGAAGGTTGAGATAGTTATTATTTCCATAGGGGTGACATGAGAATTAAATGAGATAATGCAAATAAAGGGCTTAGCACCAATAATTACGCATATTAAGATATGCCTATTGCTGTTATAACTAGATGCTCACTTTCTTCCTTTGTTCTCTTGACCTGGACCACCTCATCTCTGTCCCCATGAACGCCCTTCTCAATGCTGCAATCACCTCCCTTGGACTAATCATACACGTCTTGCAAAGAGAACCTCAAGTCAGATGTGCTTCATGAAGAAGTCTTCAACCATTCTAGTACATTTTCCCATCTATAAAATGAAGGATTTAGTCAGGATAGGCTAGGTTGTACTGTGGTAACAAGTAACCCTAAAATTTCAGGGCCTAATACAAGAAAAATTGGTTTTCCTGCAAGCTCCAGGGCACTGTCCTCCATGCCTCAACATTCCATGGTTTAAGCTCCCTGCCTTTTCACCATTACTGTGGTCTCAGTGTTGGTGTCTCTCACCCCAAACTCTTATGCTGAAAAGCTAATGTCCAAGGTGATGGTACTAAGAGGTGGGCCTTTGGGAGGAGATTAGTTTCCATGCTCATGATGGGATTGGTGCTCTTATAAAAGAGATTCCAGAGAGTTAGCTGGCCCCTTCTGCCATGTGAGGATACAGAAGCCTGGGACCTGAAAGAGGGCCCTCACCCAACTGTGCTGGCAGCCCGATCTTGGACTTTGGGCCTCCAGAATGGTAAGAAGTAAGTTTCTGTGTGTAGAAACCACTCAGTCTGAGAGGTTTTGTTGTAGCAGATTAAGACAACTGTGGGATCCACATCAGGAAAAAAAGGAAAACAGAGAATGGCCCTCAGCTCTTAAATGCTTCCGTTAGTATGTGACACACAATCTTTCATTCACATTCTTTCACCAAAGCAAGTGACACAATGTACCTAAAGTTCAAAGGATTGAGAAATGCAGTGTCCACGGGTCCCCAGAAGTGAGAGCTGCCAGACATACTGGTGAACAGCAGGAATATCTGCTACAAGGAAACTGGACTAATTAGACTTTAAGGTCCTTCCAAATCTATTATCCCAATTATTTAACGTGTGTTTCCCTTTTCAGTAAAGTTCCAAAATCCTTGAGTACAGGGATTATTCAAACACATCTGATTTATGCCTAACACATAGCCCGGGGTTAGGCACATGAGAGTCACTCAGCAATTAAATGAATGACTGATGCTATTAGGATTTAAGGACAAAATGGACCATTAGTGAAATTGCATTTATTATGCATCCACTGTGTCCAAAAATAATGTATTAGTGGTCTTTTTACTGAGAGAAAATAAGAGATGTAGTTTCAGTTCTTAAAAAAAATGTATCTTCTAATTGGGTGATAAATTAGGTACATTTTTGGAAACTACTAAGTAACATATACAAATGGGCAAAAATAACTTAGTACCCTGGAAGGTGGCAAGAAATGGTATATTGTGAGCTTGATAACTTGTTTTTCTGAGCTTTTGACATTTTACTTTTAATACAAATGTGAGCTCTTTCAGAGTACTGTGACTCCTGTGGGATAAAGTTTTAGTTTTATTGCCATAAAATGCAATTTGCTAGCTCGCATTTGCCTTGGCTAAGGAGTTGAGTCAGAGGATGAACTCATTCACAAAGTCAGCTGCTGTGGAGGGCGGCTGGTCCAAAGAAAGCTATTTCACAGGGTCAGGAATCAAAACTTCCCCTTCATTCTCTCTTGTAATTTAAGTAGGCTAAAGGGATGAAGGTAGGGGGAACCCTAATAAAATTTTCCAAATTAATTGTAAGATTTTTCAAAATTAATTGGAACTAAGATATTGTGTTTATAAAATGCTAATTAAAGAGAAATGAACTCTAGAACTGCCTTGGGAGGCCATGTGAATGGAGAATGCGAGTGCTCTCCCACATGACAAGGAGAGGCGAGGCACAGAGGGAAAGAGAAATCCAAACTGTACCTGGGGTCATCACCTATTGGGTCTGTCGGGAACCAGAAGACTGTGCGAGAGTCACAGTTCCAAAGAGTTGCTGCAGATCCAAAGGTTGTCATCTTAAGGGAAGCAGGAAAGAAGAAAACCTTTCCCCTGTGCCAGATCATGGACCACCCCTGAAATACTTTGTACAGCTTGTCGCTCCCTTCTAGAAACAGTGGCAGAGAGGTCACAATGGGAAGCCTGATAAAAACCATCAGGTTGGTCAGACAGTGAAATAAGACATCACGGAGGATATGACCTAAATCTGAAAATCATGAAACAATGAAAGGATTTCCCTTAACACCTACAGGAGCTGTATGGATGACAGTGGCTTAATGTATCCTGTTTTCTGGTCTCAATCACCACTAGACTATAAAGTTGCAAGGACAGAAAGAGGATCTTACTCAATTCTGTATCCTCCTTGAATAGTCCAGTGCCTGGCACATGGTAGGGCCTTACTGAATACCTGTAGAATGATTGGCTAGATGGGTGGATAAATGAACTAATGGACAACCTCACTCCAAGTAATATAAAACGAGAAAAGCAACTGCTAGGAAGACCTGGTGTTCCTGTAAGCTCTGTCACAAAGTGACTAGCAACCTTTCACAGGTCCCTTTACTTCTTAGGGCTTTATTTCCCAATCTGTGACATGGGGAGACAGGGTTAGATGATCTGTCATGTGCCTTTGGGCCCTGTTATCAGTGGTACCTGCATGGACAATTGGTCCTGAGCTTAGTTAGGAAACATAGGGTATTTATGGGAAGGTTGGCATCAAGGAAAAATCATGACTTTCTTCCTGAAGTTCCTTGATGTCCATTGTCAGACAGAGAATTGAGCTAACTGGACAATACACCGACCAAGGACAGCGATTCTTCTTGGCTCGTGTTTGCTACTTGAGTACAGGGATCTAAGTTGCATTCAATTTTTGAATCTACAGTTGCTGGCCCACAGATTTGGTTGAAGAAATATATGGCTATTTGTTAAATTGAATTATACTATATTAAATTTTCTTTCCTCAAATGCAAGAAATAAGGGAGCTATTTCTTTAATTTCCCTTACCCATCTATCATCCCCATCCCCAACCCCCCAAAAATAAAACCTGAGTAGAAATCCCAGCTTAACCTTGCTTGCTCTTTGCTCATAGGATGTTTATCGACCATGTGGACTGAGTCACCTGGGATGGACTGAACATCACAACGCAGATCCCCAGGAACAGCTCCAGACTGACTGACTCAGAAGAATATCTCTTAATTTTGAGAACCTCTCTCTTTGGACAGGTGCTGAGAAGGAAATAGTAATATTAGGCAATAAGGTGATGTTAGCATGATCTCAGCTAAGCTAACATTTTATTGCTGCAGAACGATGCAAGTTACAGTGGAAGCATCACAAGATAGAATCAAAGTGCAACAACTGGGCCCCCTTCTGGGTCTCGGGGCATCTGGGACAGTGTCAAGTGCTCTGATCTGGTAAACAGAGTAGCAACTGAGCTGCCAGGACTTTAGGGTATTGAACAAAGAAAAGCAACAGACACTGCTGTTCGTGAGAATCGAACAGTATTAATGCTGCTCAGAATTGTTCATGGAAAAGGGTGTCTCTTCCATGTGTTTATCTCTCTGATGTGAAAAGGAGTTCCACAGCCAGGGGCACGTGAAGCCCATGGCAAATTGTTTTTTGAAACAAACAGGATGGAGGAATAGAGAGGAAGAGAAACTATCTTTCTCATCCTGGGGTCGGCAGTGGCATCTGCCCTTTCCCCACTTCTTGTCATGGGGCTAATATTCTCTCCAGGGGTCACCTGGAGGGCAAAAACATTCACTTTACTCAGTATATTCTCTTGAAGTCACTTTGGTTTTACATATATACCCTATGGAGGGTGTGGGACCTGGTGTGAGTTGGCTTCATCTCTGACACCATTAGACAGGTTTCTGTCCTCTGCTAATCCATCTTCATTCTGTTCACTATGGGTGGATTTAATTCCCAGTTTTCAGAAAAGACAATTCAGTTCAAAGGACATTTTTGGGGCAATTTTTGGAAAAGGCATTGTTCTAGGCACTGAAGGAGATACAAAAGGGTGACAAGAACCTAGTCTAGGAGCTCACAATTTGGCGTGAAGTCGCTCACAGAAATCACTTTAATCAAAGTAGATAGGAACAGGAGGCTCTATGAGGGAAGGGATTAATTTCAAGTAGCAGGCTTTGGAAAGACATTTTTGCAATTGAGCCTTAAAGGCAAAGCCTGAAGAATGTTACTGGAGCTGTTCATACCATACTGTAAAAGCCAGGCACTGGAAACTATAGAGGTGACTAGGTGAGACACCCAGAATTTGAGGACAAGTTCACAAAATAATGCCCTCTTAAACTGAAGAAAGTGAAAAAAACAATGGATAAATATTCCCCATCTGCAGAAATTACTGAATATGTGTGCTTAGATTACTGAAAATATACAGCATCTCTTAAATTTTATCTGGATGAGAATGCTTCTCAAATCAACTTTAAAAAGCCCTGGGATATTCCTAATCTCATTAAACTGACTAAAAGATCTTGGAGGTGAATTATGGTCTATAAACATTATGTCTGATGTCATACAGGGATGTGGAGTCTGAGTGGAATCCAGTGCAATTGTAGGAGGAGAACAAAAAATTTTCAGGTTTCATTTTGGACAGTTACACACAAAAAAATCTCTAAAACAATTTATGTGTCTTGTTTAGCTCATAAACACAATTCTTAACATCCATGTCTCTTTACTCTAATTGCAGATCCAGTTAAAATTATGTTTTTTGTTCCCGTTTTCCTCAACTTCATAATTTTCTGTGATGAAATTGTGTGTGTGTTTGTGTGTGTGTGTGTTCTAAGATACCAAGATATGTGCTACCAATATGTACAGGTATTATATCCAGGTATTAGATATAGATTTTCTGTATGTTTTCCATCTACAAATAAAGAAACCAAACCAAAATCATCTATGAAGAGATTCCAAGCTACTTGAAGGGGGAAACATTAATATACTGTACTGGACTTCCAGCTAACTGTAGCTTTCCAGTGGAGTATAAATCTATACTTTCATGTATTTTTGTATCTGCCCAATGGATTGCTACAGCTCAATTTCTTGTATCACATTAGTTTGGTAACACAAGGGAGTTTCTATCTTTATCTAACTCCTGGACATAAAAAAAAAAAAAGGAAAAATTGCCTAAAGAACCTGAAATTGCCAACAGTTATACATATATTGATGCATCATGAAGGAGCTTGACTAAGACTCATGAGATCAAAGAAATTCAGAGTTAAGGTTAAACTTCATTACTTAACTCACCCAAGGTGCCCTTCTGGGATCTCAGAGCGGTGGATGGGCTCTCATTCCTTCTGTACAGAAACGGTAGGCTGTGAGAGCAGACTTCGAGAAGGACCTTCCTTCCTTCCTTCCATCCTTTCTGTGGCTTAACAAGCTTTTGATGCTGCTCCTGGGAAAACTAACAGCTGCCTTGGGGACATGAACAACACCCCTGTGTGTGCTGCATAAATTTCTTTTAGCTGCAGGTAAACCAAAAGTTATGTTAAGTGAAAAAGAAAATGTAACAGCTGCCGAATGCTTTTTGTTAGTCCAAAGAGACTTCTTACTGCATATTACAAGCTGATTGGCAAATCTTAACCTGCTCTGACCTGTAGAGATAAGAAGGAAAACTCCTAAGTCTTTTCCCAGGGATACCATTCCTTTCATAGCTAAAAAAAAAAAGTGGGAGATAATCTCTTTTTTTTTTTCTTCTTCTTCTGTTATTTGTCAAGGAGAATGGTCTGGTAGTAAAAGAATAAATTGAAAGAGCTCAGGTAGAAAAGGTCTGGGTGTTGGGAATGTAATTTAATAAGACTCATTTTCCTTTACTCTGTGTTTTTCTCCTTGAAAGAGATAACTTGATTTTACACTTTACTGTCTTAATTAACAGAATGCATTTTGGAACCCTGCACCGCTAACAGTATCAGAAGGATTTAAGGCTGCTGAAATACACTTGAAGATTTAATTCTGCTGACTTCAGCCTGGATCTGGAGTAAAATCTAACCGTAGATTAAGTGTTCAGCACTGTATATTGCAAGGGTGCTCCTGGTTATAAATGCCCATGTCTAGTCCTGTTTCAGACAGCTCTCCATAGGTTTCCTACTCACTACGGCACACAATGCTTGCTTCCCAAATGAGGTTATTCTCTATAAGGCTACCCTTATATAACTCTTTTTACAGACTCGAGCCCCTGCTCTGTTGTGCAATTCATTATGAACTCCCTCGTGCGCTTTGCGATAACAAACACTGGGTTACTGTGTTCCTTTCTAGAGAGGGAAGCCTGCACTTCCTTGCAGACAATATTCAATCTCATAGCAGCACTGACTAATAAAAGCGAAAGATCAATACAAAGCTGTATTGCTAGGATGAAAATTTACTAACATAGTCATTCGTATCGCAGGAACATCTGGTTAAAGCTTCAGGGCTCCCTTACTTTCTTAGTTATGATTTTATGGGTCTCTCCAGACTCCTTTTTAGGATTTTAGCAGGCATTTATAGCAGGCTGGACATTTTAATCTTTTTAATGTGGTTATCTGATCTCGGCTCGGCTTTCTTGCCCTGACTGGTCATCTTCTCCACTTCTCGCTTATTGCACTTGAATCAAGTTATGATAAGCTCACACTGTAATAGTCTCTAGTCCTAAAAGGGCCCAACTTCATGTAAGTGGCCTCCTGAGCTGCTATTTATGGTCATATCTGTGAGGCCCTGTCTTTAAAACCATGGCATTTAGTGCCTTCTTCCTCTCCCCATGACTTGGACTACATAAGGACTTTTATAAATCATATAGCCGGGCCTACAGACACACTCTTTGCTGTAAAAGACTTCAGAGGCCTGAGGGGCAAGCTGAAGAGTTCTGGTTTATGGCCCTGAGCCAGACGGACACATAGGAGGTTGACTGGGTGACTGGGTGCCTGTGAAAGTCCAGCACAATCCTGACATACATGGTGCCTGATATGGTGACTTGGTGTGGAACTGATTTGTGATTGAATTTGTTTATTTGCTCTTTGTAAATCAGAATTTGGTCCCTTCAGGAGACACATGGATTTAAAAGTGGTGAGTAGATGGAATACTAAGATCCACAAGAGAGTTCAACAAAATGACCTCAAGTATAGAAAGTAAATGTAAACGTAGTCTTACAACTAGTGTTTCAACAAACCTAACAAGCATGTACTGGAAGAAAAGGAAGAGTAGTAACATTCATACTGCCCACTGTGCTCAGGTCCCTTAACACACATTGGCATGCTTAATTTTACACTGATCTGAGATAGATGTCATCTGAACTAGGGTTTGTTTGTTGAGCACTAAGTGTAAGGCAACCACTCAGCCAAGTGCTTAGTGCATTTATCATCTCACTGATTCCTCATCACAATACGATGGGGCAGGAATTACTATTATCCTCATTTGGCAAGTGAAGTTGAGTCTCAGATTGAGTAACATACTTGGGCCAAACAGCCAGCAAGTCACAGCCCAAGGATTCAAACCCTAGTGTGTCTGACTGGGCTGCTTCTCCACACGACGAACAGCATTACCTCAGTGACTAAAAAAATTACATAAATAGGTACAAACTATTCTCCTAAAAGCTTATGAAATTCTTTTGCCATTTTCCAGTAATGCCAGGTCATCTACTTCTGATGAAACAAAGCACATCAGACTCAGTCTCCCTTCAGGAGACATGAGTTAGCAAGGATGCTCAGATAAAGGACACATGTTGATTCACTTAGCGACATGTTCTGCAGAGGAGCAGATGGAGGTACAGTTTTGACTCGACTGCTTTGCCCCTTCTCACCTGGCCTAACAGAGCACCCCTGCCTCCTGCTTTGGTAATGCCCCGGACAGGCTGCGAACAACCAACCCTGCCTCCCGCCCTGACCTGGACACTACAGCCCAACTGAAATGGAGGGAATATTCTTTGCAGGTGAGGAGGCTTTGTCATGCATCTGCTCCCAAAATTGACTGCTGGGCACAGAAGATGATTTAAGTGAAACTGAAGTCATTTTCAGAACTGAAATTTAAGCTGTTTAGCAATATGAGCCAAATGCCGTTTGTCTCGGACCCCCAACACTTCCTTGGCAGCCATTAGCAGCTCAACTGTTCCCCGGTCACATTAATTAGCTCAGTTGTCCTGGGCAGGCAGATGGATGGATGGCTCAGGCTCTGGCACCCCAGCCTAAAGCACACCTCGGCGCCCAAAGACTTTTCCCAGCATCGTCCAGAGGAATATTATGGGCCAGAAACTTTCCAGGGCTGGTTGCCCACACAGAGCTGGTGCTTTCAGTGGAATGACCGTACGGCCTGCTCTGACGCAGGGAGCTCTAAGGACACGACTGGGACAGAGAGCTGAGGAGCAGCCGAAGGCGGTGGAGCTCCTGGACCAAAAGGCAGGAGCAGTCATAGAGGACACTTGAGGGTGATCCTCTGAGCTCCACACCTCACCCGGGCCCCGTCAAAGTGCCCAGGCAGTTGGGTGGTGACACATTCCCCTCGGAACAGTGCCCAGTCTCCCCAACAGCTGTGCCCAGTAGGTCATCAGATCCAGGTCACAGCAGCTGGTGAGGCTCTGCTGAGCCAGCTTCAGCCTTGCTGTGCCTTCAGTACCAAAGAGAGGGATGCGAGGATAGAATTTCTGAGAGCTGGGGCCTGACTCACAAGCACACACGTATCACACACAAGGATTCTCTTTCTATCCAACAAACATGTTGCCTCCATTCCTTTTGTGTTTGAGGAAGGACAGAGGAAACACAGCTGTGAGGCCCTCTCTGAGGTGTTTTCCTTCAGGCCCGGGAGCCCCACGGAGAGTTCTGTCAGCACCACGAGGAAGCCCGGATCGAGCATGGTGCCCAGGAGGTTCTGTGCTCTGTTGTTTTCCCTGAGTTGGGGAGGTGGTCACGGTGGGCAGGAGGAGCCAGGCAAATACTGCCAAGAGGGCTACCTGGCCAGCCTGTTGCACCAGGCTTTGCCTTTAGCAATGGGAGCAATGACTTGGTAATAATGAGGTGGTCTTCCTGGAGTTTATGCATCTGTGATTTCTGTCACTGCGAGGGGGCTGGCTCCTGGGTCTGCAGTCACATGAGCCTGGGCTCCAATTTAGCGATGACATTTAAATGTCAGAATACCTGTGGATGAGTGAAGGAAGTTCTCCCAGCCTAAACCGACTCACCTGTAAAATGGGAAGAATACAGGCATTTTATTGTGCTTTGCAGATACTGCATTTTTTTTACAAACTGAAGGTCTGGGGCAACCCTGCATCAGGTAAGCCTATCGGCACTGTTTTTCCAATGGCATTTGCTCACTTTGTGTCTCTGCACCACATTTTGGCAATTCTTACAATATTTCAAACTTTTTCATTATTATATTTGTTACGGTGATCCGTGATTGGCGATTTTTGATGTTACTATTGCAATTGTTTTGGGACACCATGAACCGCACCCCTATAAGAGGATGGAATTAAATGTTGTGTGTGTCCTGAGTGCTCTGCCGACCAACCACTCCCCATCCGGCTCCCTCTCTCTGGGTCTCTCTATTTCCTGAGACACAGCAATATTGAAATTAGGCCAGTTAAAAACCCTGCAGTGACCTTGAGTGAAAGGAAGAGTCTTGTGTCTCTCACTTTGAATCAAAAGCTAGAAATGATTAAGCTCAGTGAGGAAGGCGTGCTGAAAGCCCAGACAGGCTGGAAGCTGGGCTTTTTGTGCCAAACAGCAAAATTGTGCATGCAAAGAAAAGTTCTAGAAGTAAATTAAAAGTGCTACTCAAGTGAACACATGAGGTGATAAGAAAGCAAAACAGCCTTATCGCTGATTTGGAGAAAGTTTGAGTGGTCTGGATAGATCAAACCAGTTTCAACCTTCCTTCAAGTCAGTCTAACCCAGAGCGAGGCCCTGACTCTGTTCAATTCTCTGATGGCTGAGAGAGGGCAGTAAGTTGCAGAAGAAAAGGTTGAAGCTAGCAGGAGTTAGTTCATGAGGCCTAAGGAAAGAGGCTGTTTCCATATCGTAAAAGAGCAGCAAGTGCTGACGGAGAAGCTGCAGCAAGTTATCCAGAAGATCCAGCTCAGATCATCAATGAAGGTTGCTTCAGTAAACAACAGATTCTCAATGTAGGTTAATCAGCCTTCCACTGGAAGAAGATATTGTCTTGGACATTCATAGATAGAGAGGAGAAGTCAATACCTGGCCTCAAAGCTTCTAAGGACAGGCTGATTCTCTAGTTAGGGGCTATGTTGAAGCCAGTACTCAATTACCATTCTGAATACCCTAGGGCCCTTAAGATTTATGCTAACTCTACTCTACCTTTGTTTCATAAATGGAGCCACAAAAACTGGATAACCACACATCTGTTTACAACATTGATTATTGAATATTTTAAGCTCAGAAAAAAATAGATTGCTTTCAAAATATTACCATTCATTGACAATGATGTACCTGGTTCCCCAAGAGCTCTGATGGAAACGCACAATGAGATTAACGTTTTCATGTCTGCTAAACACAATATCCATTCTGTAGCCCATGGATCAAGAAGCAATTTCAAGTTTTCTTATTTAAGAAATACATTTTGTAAGGCTATAGCTGCCATTGATAGTGATTCTTCGATGAATCTAGGCACAGTAAGCTGAAAACCTTCTGGAAAGGGTTCACCATTCTAGATGTCATTAAGAACATTTGTGATTCATGAGAAGAGGTGAGAATGTCAACATGCCCAGGAGTTTGCAAGAAGTTGATTCCAATCCTCATGGACGACTTTGAGGAGTTCAAAACTTCAGGGGAGGAAGTGATTGCAGACATGGTGGAAATTAGCAAGAGAGCTAGAATTAGAAATAGAGTCTGAAGATATGACTGAATTACAACAATTCTCATGATAAAACTTGAGCTGATGAGGAGTTGAGTCTTATGGATGAGCAAAGAAAGGGATTCCTTCAGATGGAATCTACTCCTGGTGAAGACACTGTGAGGATTATTGAAATGGTGACAAAAGATTTAGAATAATACACAAACTTAGTGAATAAAGCAGTGGCAGGGTTGAGGTTAACTTCAATTTAAAGAAGTTCTACTGTGGGTAAAATGCTATCAAACAGCATTGAATTGTACAGAGAAGTAATTCGTGAAAGGAAGAATTAATTAATGTGACAAACTTCATTATTGTCTTATTTTAAGGAATTGCCACCCCAGCCTTCAGCAACCACCACCCTCATCAGTCAGCGGCCATCAGCGTGGAGGCAGGACCTTTCCCAGCAGACATATTTCAACTCACTAAAAGCTCAGATGGTGGTTGGTGTTTTTAAGCAGTAAAGCATTTTTTAAATTAAGGAATCTACATTGTTTATTTTAGACATAATGCTATTGTACCCTTAATAGACTATAGTATAATGTAAACATGACTTTTATATGCACTGGGAAACCAAAAAATTTATTTGGCTCACTGTATTGTGATATTTGCTTTACTGGGGTGGGTGGAACTGAACCCACAGTATCTCTGAGGTCTGCCTGTAAAGCTAACTTTGCAGCCTCGTCATACAAAGACTAAGTAAGATAATGTGAGTAAAGTTCTTGACATAGGTAGGGTAATGTTCCCTCAGCGGGGGTTTTCATAATTAATAAGATTAACATGTTGCTTAACATGTTGCTTTCACAGTACTGATGCATACACAAATTTCTCATCTTTTCGCCTCTTAGAGGTAAGCTTCTGCTATGGGACCTCTCCAAGTGTTGGATACAAAAAGCCCCCTTTTCTGAGAATCGCTGAAGTGCTTCTTTCCCTTTCCCAGACTCTGTTTGCCCCACCGTGCCCTGGCAAAACATCTGGACCCTTTCGTCGCTAGGCTTTCTCTGTGCTATTAAAGCCAGTCCCCATCACGAGGCACTTCCTGTTGGCCTAAATATATATTTTTTTATTATTCACCTTAACCCTTCAAGATGATTAGAGCTGAAAGGGTAAGAACAAAGATGAAGGTTGAGCTCTCTCTTTTTTTTTTAGCTTTTATGATTTTTTTTCCAGCAGCTAATTTGATTCCAACAGCATTTAAAAAGAAAGAAATTCAAATGTTTTTATTTAAGACTGAAGAAAGCATTGATTATTTTTAAAAATTCCCTTCCCTGACTCAAGATTAAGAGTTCAATAAAAGAAGATTGATGCCTCACAGAATATTCTCAGTGGGCTAATGTGGTCATTCCTTTCTCTGGAATATTCTCCTGACCAGGTGCACACGACATTATTATACAAACTCCGGTCTTCTTGCTGGGAGAACAGAGAGGTTTGTCAGGAATTCCATCCTAGGGCAAAAACATATTGCTGCTTTCCCACAGCCAACCCCAGTGGTTCTTCAAAGATAAATTAGTTGGAGTAAAACACTCAGTAAAGCGTATGTCTGAATGGAGAACCTAAGTCACTTCACGAGCTTACTTTTTTCTTTTTTTGTCTACGCTGACTATCCTTTGCTGTGGATTAGGCTACTGCTTATTACGAATTCAAATCCTATCTGTATATTGTTCATGGTCCCTTTGTGTCATCAGGAAATTAAATTTGCAGCTGGCCCCTTCATCTTGGCTAATCATGCGGACATAAAGTCCTTAAAGGCCCTCCGAGTGGCCCCTGTGGGGGCCCTGCTCAACACTTCTCTTCGGCAGGACATTGTTCTTCAGCTGTGTTTTCATCCTCTGCCCCCTTTGGTATTAAGCTCCTGCTGCTTTGAACCCCAGTACCAGACTGTCATGCGTCATTTTATCACAGCCAGTCCAACACCCACGAGAAATTGTGTCCTATGCTGAGCCCTGTACCAGTCGGAACTGTTTTACGGATCGGAAGGACCTTCTTCAGCTTCCTGGGGTGGCAGCGGCTTCCTCAGCATCCACAGGGTAGCCGGGCTGGAGCAGAGCCGGGTCCTTCATTAGCCTGGGTAAGGGTTTCAAGTCACACTTGCTCGATGGCAATTATTTGGACCTCTTAGGGAAGGTGGGGGCTGCAGCAGGGCGCCTGCCAATTTGCCAGCTCCTCGCAAATTGATCTGACGCGCTACAACACCCTAAGTCTTCTCTCAGGGATCTTTTAATATCCGGCAGAGTTTACACCTGGTTTCTGAGATTCCTTGAATTAATTGAATTCTCATTAGAATACTTCCTGCCTTCCCCTTCCGCCCTTGACTGTGTGTGACCTGAGCACACAGTGTAGTGACTGGGCTAACTGAATCAGGGTCCCTGGCGTCTTCGATTTCATTTCCCACACCGCTGGGTGCTGCCCCTCCTCCCTGAGGGACCCCAGCTCTGCCATGCTTACAAGGCGATCAACAAGCTTTCTGGAACTTCTATGTATTCCATTTTTACAAGCATTTTAGTATTTGTGTTGTCTTACATATGGTGTCGAGTCTAATGTTTGTTCTTTCTTTTCTTCTGCATATTTAGTAATATGCTTTTTTCCCTTATTTTCTAATGACCATATTTCCTTTTGACAACTCACAAGTTTTAGGTCCTCTGCTACCTTTAGTACATTGAAAATTGTGGGTATATTTGTATTGCACATTATAA
Source organism: Manis pentadactyla (assembly GCF_030020395.1). Classification (NCBI taxonomy): domain Eukaryota; kingdom Metazoa; phylum Chordata; class Mammalia; order Pholidota; family Manidae; genus Manis; species Manis pentadactyla. The sequence goes on from NC_080024.1 coordinate 104,180,278, forward strand.
TAAACATTCCTTGTCCAGGAGGCCAGAAAATGCTAGGCTCTTAAAAGTTTATCCCACCCATATGCACTAAGCATGTACTGTGCATTTGTAACCATAGCCAACATGCATCCACTTTAAGATACAGTCTTGCCTTATGTTTACCATCTGGGACAGTTCAGTGATGTAAACCATTTTACATATCTCCCACAAAGTTGTAACTATTTTATTATGTGGAGGCTAATTCATTCTTCTTAAAGACATCTCATTTCATTTCTGATTTGCCCTGGGATTGTATCCCATTTACACCAGACATAGTCTCATAGTGACATCACCCTGGCTAGAAAATGGACAGAAAAGTCCTTAGGGCAGAAGAATACTATGCCATATAATCATCAGATTTCTAAGGCAGAAAGGTCGGGGAGGGGAAACACCAAAGATGGATGTTAATTTTCTTTTTGTCTTGGTAAAAACACACTCATTTTCCAACTCTCCAGTCAAGTATCACTTCTGTACTTATTGCAACATCCCTCTCTCCACCACCCATTAATCCCGTACCACTGTCTTCTAGCAGAGCACCTGTATGGTTTTAGGAACAAACTCACATTTCTGCACCCCTAGTTGATGATAGCTGAGGTTAGAGACCATATCTAACTCAGAGATATATTCCCTTCACCTGGGAGGGGGAGAGAAAAAGCAGGAAGAATAGAAGATGTTTCTTCACTGCACACTCACTACGCCATCAGGGGTACTACCAGTACAGATGTACTTAAGATTTAAGAAAAGAAAATAGAAGGGGCTGTATTAAATCTACTGACTTAGGAAAACAAAAGCAACAGAGTCCTCTCTACCACACATGCACACACACGAACATCTGTGGGAGGCTTCTTTCCTATGCTGTAAATTCCACCTTGCACACAGAGCTACCATCTCAGGCCAGTTTCCCAAGGGGAGAATTAATCGTCTTCAGAACTGAACTGTTTCATGTTCTCATACTGATGGTTCCAAACACTCAACCACCTCTCTCTAGCCCAAGAGGGTGAATTGCTAGTGATCTCAGTCCTTGTGGATTTACACCAAGTTACTGTGATATAACCTCTCCAATTAGATGTGGAGGACTGTTCTTGAGAAAGAATAGAAGACCAAGAAGCTCCTGTTTTTCCTTCTGAATGTTGCCACCTGTGTATTAGACCTTTTAGGTCAGTTCCTATTGAGTATCTTTTTCATTATTTTAACAACCATGTTTAAAGTCCTCATTGAAGGCAAGATTCCTATGCTGTGTGCCAGGACTAGGCATGTGCATGACATGGTCCTTGCTCTTAAGAAGTATGCTACCTGGTGGACAGGACAGACAAATGAACAGGCAAGTACAATAAAGTGCAATTAAGAGTTCAATGGCAGAAATACAAGAGATCAGAGTGACCTAGAATCTTGGCATTCAGAGACAGCTTCCCAGAGAAGGGGACACGTAAGCTGAGCTTTAAAGGAGAACAGGATAAGCCAAAGGTAGGGGGAAAGAGTTCCAAGCAGATGGCATGACACGAGCAAATGCCCAGAAGGGAAAAAAAGAACATGAGATGGAGGGAAGAGGAAGTAACTCTAACATGCTCAGGGGACTGGCCTACCAAGGGTGTGGGGGACTGTCATTTCTGTCCTTGTGTAGAAAAAAGCAGCACAGTTGATCAAATCCCAGCTTGGGATCCCTGTTGAACCCACTGAAATGCTTGAATGAAACCCTCCTCACAAATTTCTATAAAGCTCTTCAGCCTACCTTAGAGGGGGCCTGCCGTCGGGTGGTTAAACACTGGGTCAGGTGATACAGACCTAGGACTGCTTTAGATAAACATTTGTGGCATGTGCTGCCTTGCAGGGACTTTGGTGGGGGCCTGGCCTTTGTGCTGTTTCCTGCCCTTCCTTACTTCCACCACATGTTGCTTATCATCTTTCTTATTCCCTTTGAATCCCATGATATTTGTGGCAGATACATTGGCCACCCAGCCAACCACCCCTGTCCACTTTCTTTCTTGCTATCCTAGCTCTGTGCTATTCACTTCCTTGGAGCTGGGCTGCCCTTCTGGGAGGTGGAGCCTCTCTCCAGCCCAAGAGGGTGAACTGCTAGTGATCTCAGTCCTTGTGGATTTACACCAAGTTACTGTGATATAACCTCTCCAATTAGACATGGAGGACTGTTCTTGAGAAAGGGTAGAAAACTGAGAAGTTCCTGTTTTTCCTGCTGAATGTCGCCACCTGTGTCTCAGACCTTTGAAAGTAGTATTAGGCCTCTGGGCAAAGCAGCCCACCAGAGAAAGTCATAAATGTGCTGAAGATGACAGAGTGGAAGGAGGGGAGAACCTCGTCCTGGGGGGTCCCCCTGAACCAAGCAGCCCGGAGCCATTCTCCCTCTGGACTTACTGTTTTTGAGTCTCTCCTATTTGATCTGTCTGGCACTTGGGCCTGAGGGCATCCTCGACGACAGGCTGTTGGAAGTTGTCTGGGCCAAACCTTCAGTTGTGAAGAAAAGAAATCAGATCCCAAGGGGTGAGAGATTTATCCTCGGTTCCATGGATAGGAATGAACAGGACGTTTTAGCTTCATGTCCAGACTCTTTCTTACCAGGATATTTCTGTGGCAATAGCTGCTGGTTTCCTAGGTCTCTAAGAAAAATTTCCACAAGTCCTGATGGAGACCCATAGCACTAGTACCAAGAAAACAAGATAAGATCAAGGAGAAGATATTTTTAGATAACTAAGCCATTCAATCTCTCTCCAACTGGGCTTGTGGAAATGTTTATCCCCTTCTTCCTTAGAATATATTGTCTTCTGATTCCATTTATTTATTGCACACCTACTTTGCTAGGCACTAAAGATACCATGGTAGGTAAAACAGACCCCAGCCTGGCCTCAAGAGCCTACGTTTAAAACATTGCCATGCTCTTTCTACTTCTGTAAAGTTGAGCCTTCATTCTAAAAAAGGATAGGGATCTCAAGATCAGCACAGAAATGAAGAGGGAAAGAACCTACAGCCAGGCAAAGAGAACAATGTCTATTTGGTCTGAGCCATAGAGCTGAGTAGGGAGGCAAGAAGGTTCAAGGGCTGACCTCTCGGATGTGACTCTGTCCCTAAGGGACCACGGGCAGAGGAGATTTGAAAGTCCCTTTCCTTGCCAGGGGTTCATCTGCTCCTGTGGGATGGGGACAATTTGGCTCAGTTTGGAAGCATTTGGAAAATGCAGACTTAAGGATAGCTGCGATGAGACATGCCCCAATCCCTAGATGAGGCTAGATTGAGTGCCAATGCAAGAATCCCAAGGGAACTGTTGTAATAGGCCCCAAGTTTAAGGTAAACAAGTTGGAACTTATATTTGGGAACCAGTTCCCTTGGACTTCACATTGCCCTGCAACTCCATTCTTGGGTGGACTGCGTCATGAGGCATCTGGGAAAGTCACATTCTTCCCCAACCCCGCCGCCACCGCTAGGCTTGGGGGACCTGGTACAGCTAAGAGCTTTGCTTGAGAGCCTCTCAGTCTCAAGATCTGTCTCAACAAAAACTCTCTGAAAATTGATAAAGTTCTTTCCTGGGCCCCACTACTGAGAAATGCCTAAACCAAAACCTAAGCAAAGGGACACATGTTATTCCAGCCCCAGGACACTGTGAAATGGTGTAGAATGCCCTCTGCCCCCAAGCCAGCATTTTCATGGGGATTAAATTGCATGAAAATAAACACTAAGACCATTCTTAAAAATGAGGAGGAGCCTGAGTACAGAGATGGGGAAGATGCGATACCCCTGCCTGGCTCTGCAGATCTGGATGGAAGTAGGTGGGAGTGGATGGCAGCTGGATGTAGAGGTTGGAAGAGGTCAAGAGGCTAGACTCTGGAACCAGGCTACTAGGCCACTAAGTAGCTTTGTGACCTGGACACCGTCCCTAGCATCTGCAGCTTTCAATTTCATCATTTCTTCATTTTTTCAATGTCATCATTTCATCATTCACGATTTCTAATCACCACTCATCAGAGTGATGACTATCTCTGTCTCCTGGACATGTTATGAGGATTAAATGAGTTAGTACATGGAAAGCACTTAAAATATAGTAAGGCATGTATGTAATAGGCCTGTCGTAACTGCTGGAGTTAAGGGATAAGATCTTTGTTGGAACTAGCTGATCACCTTCTCTTCCTGCCATTGTCTCCGTAGGCCGCCATCCTTCTGTGCACCCCTCCGAAGGGTGGGAGCAAGAGATCATCTCAATTTACTACTCCCTATGACAGCGTTGGTCTTGGCATTGTTCATGCTGCAAGCAGGCACACTTCCCAACCCCTAGGAGGCATTCGGCAAATATCTGTTGCATGCATCAAGGCCCAACCCTGGTGGAACAAGAGTAGAAATTGCTGAAACCATAACCAGAAAGGAGAAATGACTTGATGCTCACACCTCCTCAAACCTCTCATCATTATGGTTGTTGTGCATTCATTTATGGAAGGCCTAGGGAGAGTAGGGAGGCAAGGCTAGGAAACTGTAGGCAGGGCAAAGGAGTTGGGAGCTGACATGGACTGCGTTATCTATTGTGTGCCAGGTAATGAGATGGACACGTCACACATTGTGATTTAATTCTAACACCAATCCCACCAGGTAGGTATTATCCCCACTGTGGGGGGTTAAGTATCTTGTCCAAGGTCACTTTGCAGTAAGCTGCAGAGACAAGACTTAACTTCCATATGTGTTTGACTTCAAAGCCCTCAAAATTTCAGCTGCTACCAGAGTTTTCCCTCAATTCTTCAGCACAAACTGGAATTTTGAGCTGGGGGTTTCTGGGTGCTCTACGACTGGATGGGAAGGCAGGGGCTGAATGTACTCTTCCCTCCTCCTCAGGGGTTGAGCCATGACATCTCCAAGCTCCCCAATCGCTCCTCCTTCCCAGTTTGCCCCACTTTCTGCCACCCACACAGGTCCCCAAACTCTGTCTCAACTGTGTGCCAGTGATCATTCACTTTTCTTCAAGCATACTTTCTCAAAGCTGTGAGAAAAAATACACATGGAATACATTTTTGACCTGCAGGGTTTCTTGGGGTTACAAGGCATGCTTAGGGTTGACTCTAGATTCTGTTAACCTTTCATAGCCATTGACAAATACCAGCAAGCCCCCCTTGTATCTGACCTCCACACTCCTTGGTACCATTGAGTGGAGAACTGGGGCAACTTCAAGGTCTAGTTCAGCTTCAGTTTGCCAAGAAACGCAATGTTCGCTGAGAGTGGGCAGAGCTTCCTCAGAACACACTGACAGGACCGAGGCCTTTCCCTAAAACCTGGCAGCCCCCCTGTCACCTGGGGGCACTACTTATCCCTCAGCCTAAAACCAGGAGCCCAGTTTACATCTGATTCTCATCCTCCTCCTGCCCCTGCCCTAAAGGATTCCCGAAGTGCCATTAAGACACGAAGCTGCTTCACCTGAGGTGAGCCACAGCCGACCTCGGGCGTGCCCACTCTCACCCAGGGGCTGCTGCTGCAGCTGCTAGGAGCTTGGCAAGGGCAGTGTGGCCCCCGCTTGGAGCAGCAGAGGGACCGTGGGGGCCCCACCGGCCACTTGCCCTTGGCTCCTTGGTGACATCCCTTCTCGCGCCTTATCATGGCGATCCACTGACGTCACAGAGATGGAGAGAGGGTTAGGGCATTAGCCCCTGAAAAGCAGCCAGACGTCGAATATTGGGTAAGGGGTAATTGGGTAAATCCATCTTTTTTGGCTTTAATAATGCTTCCTGTATGATTCTTACAGGAAAAAGGCACCATTCATAGTCACTTTTATGGGCTTTTCTTATCTCATAGCCCAACACTGTGCATGGTGCCCTGCCTCCTGCAGGGAGTCATGGGGAACACCCAGTGCATGGGCTTGGCCAGGTTGCTCTGCGCATCGTTAACAGAACTCTGGCTGCCACGTTCCATGTGTTGCTTACAGTGAAGTTCTCACATCCAGTTTCCTCACCTCTTTAAGTTTTGGCAAGCTTATGCTTGTCCTGCCTTTGGGGGGAATATGTAAGTATAATACACAGAAAACTGTAATCTCAAGAACCGTGTTGGCAACCCTGTGTAGGGTTGAGAAAATTTACCCTATTACATCAAAACTGTGGTCATTTTACACACTGTCAACACCAATGCTTGGTTTCTAATGGATGCTTTTCTTCCTTCAAGCTGGGATAAACTCTCCCAAACTCTCACTGGAGCATCATTCCTTACTTTTCTTCCTTTTTGCTGCTCTCCTGCTGTCACTATTGGGTTTATACCAGATACACAGACTTCTCTGCTCATTTTAGGCCACTTCTGAACTCCCTTCACACTGTGTTTTTTTCTACAACCTCCACCTATTATTTCCAAAGGGAGTCATCCCTCACTGAAGCCATGATAGGCTTCTTTTCCGTTGCATTCCAAGGTAAGACTATCAGATTGAGCCTTACCCGGTATGTCTTAACTTTTGCCCTTGGCAACCAGACAACTCTTGGATTCTCAGGATGTTTGCTGCTGAACTTCCTGTCTATATAAATGCGCTTAGGGAGTCTCTTGCTCCACTAGCCTGCTTCTTCCTCCTCCCAGAGCTTCTCTTTCCTTTTCCATGCTGAGCAATTATTCTTATTAATTATTCCAGCTAGCAGTAATTATCAACAGTACATGCCCCAAGCCACATTAATAGCAGAAATCTCTAGGACACTGAGCAATCAGCTGGGAGGCCCCCTCCGCCTTTTGATTTGCCTGGAACTGCAAGTTATGCTCTCTGCTACTTCCCATGCCCTTTCCATAATGCCTCCCCTTTGCTCTTACTGGTCCCCAGGTGCTACAGTCTCCAGCCCTGTTTGATGGTGTGATAACACAAGGCCAGTGTAATCTAGACCTGCCTGGCTGTAAGCACCATGTAGCTATGGTGGCATGTGAGGCCTCTGGACCCTGGCACAATTGAAAGCATCCTGAAGAGCCCTCAACATTGGGCCCTGAACAATCTATTAATCCTTTGACCTTTATTTGCAGCAGTTTTACTTGTATGTGTTCTCACACGTTGTGCCTTTATCTTGGCTATCAATATCTCAACAGCAAGTCATTGGTGTATTTAAAGTAATGCTCTTGTTTTATGGGAAAATTTAAAAAATTAATTTGGTTTACATAAAAATTTGGGAAAATTAGATGATTAAGGAAGGTCTTTGATCGCTACAGGGAAAAAAAGTGTGTTCATGATGGCCTGAAAACTGGTGAACTGTCTGAATTCACCAAAATATTTCAGAGGAACAAAGCAGGTGACTAGGAACAGAGAAAAATAGATGGAATCCATTCAGAATGGTGCATATTTCTTCCCCAAGTAACTTCATGTATGAAAATACATGCATATGCTTGAGAAGTGAGATGCTGCGTTTTGCTAACGTAGCTTCTAACAGCGATTTGGAAACCATCTGCCCATCGGAACCTTCTTTTTTTAGTCCAAAGCAACAAACTTTGAAACACTTGGATATAGTGTCAGCTCTGACTTACTACAATTGCAAACCATCAGCAAGTTTGCAGAGATGCTGCAATGCAAGGTGCTAATTTGCAGCTGTTACAGCAAAGATCTTATTACTAAACCACTACAGACTGCATGTGGCAATGGTAAAAATCAGGTGGAGAAGAAAAAAACTTTCAGCATCGTCAAAACAGTTCTGCTGTCAGTTGCGCCAAGTGAACAACGAAAGAGATAAGCTACTTTGTCTTCTTTTTTTTCAAAGACAGTGGTGGGACAAGGAGGGCTATGTGAAGCAATCTGGGAAAGATAAAATTTTAAGAGTGATACTATTTCACTTAAAGACACTTGAAGAACAAAAGGAATAGGAAGCAGCCCTCATTCTGGCACCAGGCAAACTGACTTCCAGCATGAAATACTGATGCATAATTGTGGACGCCAGTGGTAAAAATTCAGTCCTTTGCAAATTTATTTAATTTAAATAAGCTTCCCCAACATTGGGGGAATGTGTTCTCTCAGCGTGCTTCATTAGTGTAGCTTACACCACAAAACTGGCTGTATTGAGAAAGATTGCACCATTATCAAATAATTAGGAATGCCTTAGCAGGTGCATACACTTACCTTAGTAATTAAACCCTTGTTAAAACACCAAAATCCAGAGACTTTAAATGGTTACAGCATCCCAAAGGAGGTAGCCCAGAAAGTGGTTCTATAAGGTAGTGCCATTTGGGACCAGGGATATTGAGCAGTCTCTCTTCCTCCTGGGATGCTTACCAAGCACATCTGTGCACATCATGAATGCAATAAAAATTGCAGTGACACTGCTCGACAAACACCCACCACACAAGATGCTGGGTGCCATCCTGCCTGGAAGCAGACACCATAACGGGGCTTTGCACTGCCATTGTTTCAAGCATGGATCACAAGACAAAGAGGAAATAAAAGTGAGAATCTTTGACTTACTCAGGCTGTTCTCTTTACTTCAGGGGGAAAAGAGAACCTGATACAAATTTCTCATCAAATGCCTTCATCAAACTAAACTCTGAAGTTTCTCTTTGATAAAATGAGAAGGTCAGAGAGCTTTTGTCCTCCCCATTGGCTTTGGAGGCATGGACCCACGCAAACATGGCAAGCAGCCACCCATAAGCCGACCTTCAAAAGCAGTTTCCTAAAATCTTGGTGTCAGCAGTGTTAAAGTGATGCATATAATTACAAATCAGGTCCATTGACTGGGGTCTGGTTGCCTATGTTAAGAGTTTGCCTTCCATACGTAAATATAATTGTGATAAATCTGAACTCAACAGCCATGGGACATTTTGAAGATGATATCTAGGGGTTGCCATGACAACTCCCTAGAAGTCTTGCTGTCTTCTCATGGTGGAGCTCCTAGGTAAAGCCTGGAAGGTATCTGAAATAAATCATCAAAAGTTAGGACAGCTGGAATTGGTCCATGGAAGAAATCCAAGTTCGTGAGTCCATAAGTCCTGTAGTAAGGAGGTTGTCACTGAGAACAAATTTCCATCACCTTGTGGAATTTAGGCTGAGTCTCTGAAGCAGTAGGATATTTATGGAGCTCAGTGATCCTGAGGCTGAGCTAGTATGGTACTGATACTAATGGCCTCAGTCAACCACTGATGTAATCACTTCCTGGGAGAAAAATACCTGCATTCCTGGGACACACACATATTTCAGGAGCTCTGTGGATCCAGCCATGCAGCAAAAGGTCTTGTCAACCCTATAAATGGCAACTAACCTTCATGTGTAACTGTCTTCGTATCAGAGACTACTTATGGTGTGGGAGGCCTCCTGATACCACCCATGGGCATAGGTTAAGAACCTTGTAATTCTGGTTTGGAGGCTCATCAGGCTGGCTCCTAGTGACACCATTCATTTGCCTTGAGACCTTAGAAAATTCTATAGACATTTTCCACATTTGTAAAAATGGGATAATACCTTGAGCTACATTGGTAGCTATGAGAATTGAATAAAACAACAAATGTAAAAAAACCGAACACAATGCCTGGCATTTAATAAATACTCAGTAAGTTACCTCTTCCTTCATTCCTCCCCATAAAAATATAAAATATGATATAACTGCAAGAAATATGGTATTATTATCCAGCCCTGGAATCTGCAGAGCATCGGGCATTTCACTGAGACTCCACTTGGCCAGATCAATACTCCCAGTCCAATTTTCACATAATAATAATCTAAGTTTTCAAAGGGTGAGGGGAAGTGGTCATTGTTCTATCAATAGTACCAGCAGATACTTAGATGTCTTGTGATAATTTAAGTGATAAACAGCTGGGAAGACTAGAGTATTTGAATCATCTGTATCTTCATGCCATAAATCTAGGAGGGTGGTGGTTATGTCCTTCTACCCTGCCCTGAAGTGAAAGGAAGTTCGAAGTAACAAAGATTACAGTTGTTTGAAATCATGCCATAACTCTGGACCTGCAGGGTGTAATTCTAACATCATCCAGTCAATCAAAGAATTACTTTCACTTCTAAAACAGCATGTCTGCTATAGCAAAGTATGTCTACATTTTTTAACTGTTCATTAAAGTATAATACAGTTCAGAAAAATGGACAAATCGTATGCTATAGCTTGATGAATTTCTACAGATAACAATGATGTTATATTTTACTGTTGTTTAAACATCCTATATTTTCTATAAAGGGTTAACAATTTTTTGTCTTTGAATTTTATATTGATATTTTAGAATTCAAGTGTTACAGAATTTTTATTCCTTTTCCTTTTCAGATTTTAGGTAACATACCATAATACTGACCTTTTTTTTCCTTCTATTTATTTATTTATTTATTTATTTTTATTTTTTTGAAGAACATTATGTTTACTAGGCTCTCCCCTACCCCAAGTCCCCCCCACAAACCCCATTACAGTCACTGTCCATCAGCTTAGTAAGATGTTGTAGAATCACTACTTGTCTTCTCTGTGTTGCAAAGCCCTCCCCTTTCCCCCACCCCCCACATTATACATGCTAATCATAATACCCCCTTTCTTCTTCCCCACCCTTATCCCTCCCTACCCTCCCATTCTCCCCAGTCTCTTTCCCTTTGGTAACTGTTAGTCCATTCTTGGGTTCTGTGATTCTGCTGCTGTTTTGTTCCTTCAGTTTTTCTTTTGTTCTTATACTCCACAGATGAGTGAAATCATTTGGTATTTGTCTTTCTCCACTTGGCTTATTTCACTGAGCATAATACTCTTTAGCTCCATCCATGTTGTTGCAAATGGTAGGATTTGTTTTCTTCTTATGGCTGAATAATATTCCATTGTGTATATGTACCACATCTTCTTTATCCATTCATCTACTGATGGACACTTAGGTTGCTTCCATTTCTTGGCTATTGTAAATAGTGCTGCGATAAACATAGGGGTGCATCTGTCTTTTTCAAACTGGAGTGCTGCATCCTTAGGGTAAATTCCTAGAGGTGGAATTTCTGGGTCAAATGGTAAGTCTATTTTGAGCATTTTGAGGAACCTCCATATTGCTTTCCACAATGGTTGAACTAATTTACATTCCCACCAGCAGTGTAGGAGGGTTCCCCTTTCTCCACAACCTCACCAACATTTGTTATTGTCTGTCTTTTGGATGGTAGCCATCCTTACTGGTGTGAGGTGATATCTCATTGTGGTTTTAATTTGCATTTCTCTGATAACTAGCAAAGTGGAGCATCTTTTCATGTGTCTGTTGGCCATCTGAATTTCTTCTTTGGAGAACTGTCTGTTCAGCTCCTTTGCCCATTTTTTAATTGGATTATTTGCTTTTTGTTTGTTGAGGAGTGTGAGCTCTTTATATATTTTAGATGTCAAGCCTTTATCGGATCTGTCATTTATGAAAATATTCTCCCATACTGTAGGATACCTTTTTGTTCTATTGATGGTGTCCTTTGCTGTACAGAAGTTTTTCAGCTTGATATAGTCCCACTTGTTCATTTTTGCTTTTGTTTTCCTTGCCCAGGGAGATATATTCATGAAGAAGTCGCTAATGTTCAAATCCAAGAGATTTTTGCCTATGTTTTTTTCTAAGAGTTTTATGGTTTCATGACTTACATTCAGGTCTTTGATCCATTTTGAATTTACTTTTGTGTGTGGGGTTAGACAGTGATCCAGTTTCATTCTCTTATATGTAGCTGTCCAGTTTTGCCAGCACCATCTGTTGAAGGGACTGTCATTTTCCCATTGTTTGTCCATGGCTCCTTTATCGAATATTAATTGACCATATATGTTTGGGTTAGTGTCTGGAGTCTCTAATCTGTTCCACTGGTCTGTGGCTCTGTTCTTGTGCCAGTAATACTGACCTTTTTTTATTGTATAGTTCTAAGAATTTTAATACATGTATAGATTTATGCAACCAATACCATAACTGAGAACAGAACAGTTCCATCACCCTAAAAATCTCCTTTGCGCAAGCCCTTCGTAGTTGACTGCTGGCAATGGCTGACCTGTTCTCTGTCCTACGGTTTTGTTTTTTCAAGAATGTCATAATGTAAACAGAATCATGTAGCATGTAACCTTTTCTGTCTGGCTTCTTTTACTTTGTGTAATACTTTTGCAATTTACCCATCTTCTCACATATATAAATAGTTCATTCATTTTTATTGTTGAATAGTTTTCCTTTATACAGATGTGACAATTTAACTTATCCATTAACCCATCAGATTACTTTTGGTATGCAGCTAGTTTTGGATGACTTTTAATAGAGCTGTATATATTTGTATGCATATTTTTGTATTTTTGTATGAATTTATTTTCGTTTTATTGGGATACATATGTAGGCATGGGATGGCTAGGTCTAAATGCTTTCTAGTAAATTTACCTAGCATTACGAACAACATGATCGTGATCACTGAACTATTTCCTTCTTAGGATATGCAGAGCTTCAGATTTTGCAGAGATGGAAATGGACTTTCACAGTCCTCATATCAGAAAATGCCATTTTTGTAATTTCACATTCTATTTTGTTCTTTTTAAGTAAGTGATTTTCTGTTACAGTTATTATACACATAATAGACAGATTTTTAAACATTTACTAATTTAAAACATCCCTCTATATATATTTGAAATTGAAGTTGCAGACATTATTAAGCCACATGTCTAGTCATTTCAGCTTCTATCGCCTAAAACTGAATGTTCTCCTTTTCAACTACAGTACCATTATCACATCCATGAAATTTTAAGATTGGTTTTAAGTTGGTGGATTTTTTTTTCTCTCAATGCTTTAAATATTTTATTCACCCTCTTCTTGCTTGTAACTTGCTTCTGAGAATTCACATAATTCTTATCTGTTCTGCTCTATAGATAAGGTATTTCTTTGGTTTCTTCCAGGATTTTTTTCTTTATCTTTGTTTTCCTGTAAATTGAAAATGACATGCTTAGGTATAGTTTTTTTGTCATTTATCCTGCTTGGTATTTAGTGAGCTTCCAGGATCTGTGGTTTTGTGTCTGATATTAATTTGGGGAATCCTCAGTCATTATGGCTTCAAATGTCTCCTCTATTTCTTTCCTTTGTCTCTCTCCTTCAGATGTTCCTATTATGCACATGTTATAGCTTTTGTGGTTGTCCCACAGTTCGAGGACATTCTGTCCTGTTGTTAGTCTTTGTTCTTTCTACTTTTCAGTTTTTGAGGACTCTGTTGATATATTCTTTACCCCAGAATTTCTTTCCTCTACTATGTCCAGCCTACAAATAAGCCCACTAAAGGCATTCTTCATTTCCATTACAGTGTTTCTGGTCGCCAGCATTTCTTTTTGATTCTTCAATGTTTTAATTCTTAGAATTTTTCGATTCTCATTTCTCTGCTCACATTTCTCATCTGTTCTTGCATGCTGTCTACTTTTCCATTAGAGTGCTTAGCATCTGAATCACAGTTGCTTTAAATTCCCAGTCTGATAATTCCAACCTCCCTGCCATATCTGATTTTGGCTCTGATTGTTGCTGTCTTTTCCAACTTGGTTTTTTGGCCTTTTAGTGTGTCTTGTAATTTTTTCTTGATAGTTAGACGTCATATACTGGGTCAAAGGAACTGCTATAAATAGGCCTTTAATGATGTGGTGATGAGGTGTGGGGGAGGGGGAGCATTCTGGAGCCCTTTGATGAGGTCTCGGTCTTTTATGAGCCTCTGGGCTGTGAACTTCACACGTGCTTCTAAGTATTCCTTCCCCTCTCGTCAGGTGGGATAGGATGGCCAGCAGATTCAATTCCAGTTAACTTGGGTTGACTTGTTTTCTTGCAGTCAGATCTTAAGAAGATGGTTATCTTATTTCAAGATGGTTATTCTTCCCCTGCTGGAAGCAAGAGGCTATTTTTAACTCTGATACATATTCACTGTGAGAACCTGGTTGAATGTCTGGAGGTAGAACGCAAAAATGTGTGGGGATTCCCTTGTGACAGGGGTGGCCTGCAGTTTTTGACTTGTCCACACTGAGCCTCCAACAATATGTTAATTACTAGTTCCTGCAGAGGTTTCTGATCATAGGCGTCCTGCTCTGGTGAGTTTTGATTCTCTGTATCTGTCTGTCTGCTTCTCCAATTTTGGGGTAGCAGCTTGCCCTGTGACCTTCTCTCATTTACAGAGCTAAGAAAAGTTTTTAACTTCTCAGTTCGTTCACATTTTCTTTGTTGCTAAGATGCAGAGGTGACTTGTAAGCTTCAAATATCTGAGATCCAATTAAATTTCACTCTCTATATTTGGTTGTCATGTCCCTTTAATTTCCTTTAAGCTAGAATGATCACACTCACTCCATCTTTTAATTTACTTATTGTCTTTAACACATTGAAACTTTTAGAGTCCAGGTCAAATTTGTTGTAGAATAGCCCATATCCTGGATTTATTGTTTTATGTTTAGACTTAGATTAAGCATATGGCAAGAATATTACATGAAGGGCATTATATGCTTCCCATTGCATTACATAAGACCATGTTGTCTTTGCTAAATTTGATGCTTAGCATTGACAAGATCTCTCCATTATAAAAATACATGTTCACTTTTGTAATTAATAGGTACTCTGGGGTGCTATGTTAGGTCTGTGTGGATATTCTGTTCCCCAGCAACCATCCACCCAGTAGTTTTAGTGTCCATTGACAATGCTTGCCTAAAACCACATATTATACTAGGGATTGCAAAACAGTGATTTTTTTTTTCTTCTATCATTCTTCTACATTTATTTTAAAGTGTAGCTGCCCCTTTCTTTTTGCTCCCCTCTCCCCTTATATCATAATGGATTTGTGAACTCTTTCTGTTTGTATACTCATTCTTCTTTTTACAGCTGAAATTGTCTCCAGTTCAGCCAGTGAAGATCATTTCAAGCCAGTTCATGTGGCTTCCTGTGTCCTTTTGACATGATCTCATTAATCTTTGAGCACTTTGTTACATTCTGGCACAATAAGACATCCCAGGTTCACCTTGTATTTTCTCTGCCTCAGCTTTACAATCAGCCAAGGCTGGAATGTTATTTAGAAACCAAGATCTGGGGCACAGATGAGGCCATTTTTGGACGCATTCACCAAGCAGATTGCCCTCCAACACTCCAAGATGAAGTCTTCTTGCTTCTACCTAAAGCATGCTTTCTAATGCAGCTCCGTCCAAGTCTCTCAATTCCCACTGCCACTACCCACTGATCCCCTTTGGTCTGGCTTCTGCAAAAACCTCTCTATAGGCCTCCTTGCGTCTGGTCTCTGAATTCTCAACTCCACTGGAATATAACTTCAACAGCATGATAAACGGAAGAGAAAGCTTTGGAATCATATAGGCCAGAGCTTTGATTATAGTTCAACTAGCCTACTGACTTCATGACCTCAAGTAAATTAGGAAGCTTTTCTGAGCCTCAGTTTCCTCATTTTAAAAGTAGAGATAAGAGTGCTTACCTGATAGCAAGTGAGAATTAGAGGTAAGATGCACGTCTCAGCCACATCTATGAAAATGAGCTCAGCACTCAGCCTCTTCTAAAGACCCTGCCCCGCCCACAGCCACTGAAAGGAGAAACACGTTTGAGGCGAGCCCAGCGGGGAACAGCTGATGGGGTTGGGTGGGGAAGAGTTGCACAATGAGAAGCCTGACAGAGGGAAAGAAAAAGAACGAGAGGAAAACTGAAGTCAGTCAGTACTAGTCAATGGAGCTAAAATGTCACAGTGCAGAAGTGGTGCTGGCTGACCAAAGATCAGTGCATAGAAGAAGCTGCTTGGGGGAAAGAGAAGATTGGAGAAGGCACCATGTGTGCCCTGCCTCTCTGCCAGGGGCTGGACACCCATTCTCACCTCCCTCTGGGGGCTTACAGTCTTCAGTCGTCTCTCTGCCATACCTTCACCCTTTCCCCTATGTTAGCCCCAACCGGAAAGCACAAAATCACGCTTACCAAATGTCTGCCTCTTTGAAAAACATCTTTCCTGGATCCCGCACTTCTTACAGCCTCTGTTGCCTATTTCTGCTTTCCTTACCAGTAAAGGATTTAGAAAGTTCAGTCTACAGTCCCTGCTTGCATTTTCTACACCTCCGTGAAACTTGTGCTAAAGTTGCTGCTTACTTTTAAATTGCTCCAGCTGACTTGTATTTTTGTTTTATTTTACTTAACCATTCTCTTTTTATTTTCCTCCTACCTCTCTGAAAGTCCTTCTCAATCTGCATCACAGTTTATTCTTTCTCTGATCAACCCCAAAATGTCAGTATAAGCGTGCCCTTCAGCGACCTGGGTCTACTCATGACCCACTGCCCCTAGGTGCCCTTCTCTGCACCCATGGCTTCAGGTTATTCAGGTTAGATTAATAACTCCCACATCCTCTTCTCTGATCCACAACTCTGCTGAATTCCTGACCCTTACTTCTGCCCCATCTCCAGAGCATCTCCAGTAGGATGACCCCTAAATAAATCAGTCATTGTGTCCAAACTGGACTCACCATCTTTTGTTGAAAAACCTGCTTCCTACACTCTGAATCACCATTATCCACTCAGTCATTCCAGAAAAACAGAAATCACCCTGAATTCCTCCTTATATAATCTACTGACTTCTTGAAGATTCTCCCGTCTTAATCTCTCTGAAATACTCTCCCTTTGAACCTCTAGTGCCCCTGTCCTCTCCGACTCCTATCACTTCCTGTCTGGCTTACTGGTCCCGCCCCCAGCTGGCCTCTCTGTTCTCCTGCTGAAGGGAGAGCAGCATGCAGACCTGATCACATCACTGCTCTGCTGAAAACCCTTCAGTTCCCCCTATTGAATAAAGTTCAAAATTCTTAGCCGGGACCTTGCAAGACTAATCACTAGCCTTATCATCTCTGGAACCCTTTTCTTCTACACATACAGAATTCCTTTTCAACACTGTACCTTCTCCTGTGCTATTCCTTTTCATAAAATTCCCTCCTTGCACTCCACCCCCATTTGTCTAGCAAATTCTTAATGGTAATCTCCTAAAATCGCAAATCAGCCCCTATCACATAGATATGTCACCTGTACCACCAGACTTGCGAGTGGATGCCTGTTGTACTTGGAGTAAACCCACACCCATTACCCAGGCTGCAGGATCCAGCCCTCTCCGCTCCCACCACACCGATCTTTTAAGTCTTAATCACAAGCAGCTTTATCCACCTGGTATTTGACTAGCTGTCACCAGTGCCCGGATTCCTCCTGCTCATCTTCACATGGCCAGCTTCTTATTGTCATTCAAGTCTTGGCTCAAATTTTATATTTCAAAGGGGCCTTCTTAGATCTCTTATGTGCTACCAGTCACTTCTACGAACTTTCTAAGAACTCTAACTGACCTGAGTCTGAAACTAGCCTTTGCTACTTGCTAGCTGTGTGACTCCAGGCAAATTCATTAACCTCTCTGTACTTCTGTTTTCTCATCTAAAAAATGACTGTAATTATGCCTTCCTCAGAGAGTTATCGTTAGTCACATGTAGGACTAATGCCGGATTCACAGTAAGTTTAATGTGTTAAAACAGTAAGTGTTTTTAAAATGGTGGCTATAAATATTTTTATCTTGTTAAACACCATTGCCAGTGTAGTTTGCATTATTTCTATTGTGTGACTTCTGTGGTCCAAAAAGCCTCAAAGAGCTTTATAACATTAAAAACTCAAAATCACACAAACAAAAAAACATTTGAAAAACAACTAAAAGCTCAGCACTAAAAGACTTTCAAAATCTGGCTTTAAATCTTCTAACTCTGTCTTCACCGCTCTCCCTCACAAACTGTACTCAGCCAGTCTAGACTCTGAGCCATCCTGTGTCTCCGTCTTTGTCTGCATATCACCTCGACCTGTGGCCTTTCTACTCATCCTGTATTTCCTTCCTGACTCCCTCCTTCATAGTCACCCGTGTTGGTAGTAATTCTTGTTCTGAACTGTTCAGTTTATCATCTTGAGGGGCAGTGGAACTTCAAGTTCTAAGCATCTAGAATGGAACACATTAGTTTCCCGAGCAATCAATCCTCTTCCAAGTTGTCAGTCTCAGTGAAGATACCACCATCCACTTGCAGCCTTTGTCAGAAAACTAGAAAACTAGGCATGGACTGAGGCTTTGTTTCTGTCACCCCCTAATCATTCACAGAACCTTCATGAGTTCACTTCCTGAACTGCTTCAATTACCTCCTCAAAATCGTGCTTCTCTAAATACATTGCTTCTGCTCTATTGTCATTCCTGATGCAAGTCAAACCTTCATCATCTCTTCCTCCACATGGCAAACTTCGGCCCTGGGCTTCCTACCATGCTGTCCCCCTCCGCACCCCACACTCTGCCTGCACTCCCTCTGGAGCAGGGCTCTAGCCCTCTCCCACCACTTTCTTGCTCAAATATGTCAGTGCGTTATTGTCATCAGAACTAAGCTGTGCTCCTGAGCATGGCATACAAGGCCGTTCCATTCTCTTTAGCTTTTTCTCAGAAGATGCACTTATCCCCACCCTGCAACGAACGCACACCGCAAGACCTATTGCTCATACTACTTCCTCTGCCTAGATGTCTTCCCTACTTTCATCACATAAATAACCTCAGAAAAAAACAGTTGTTTGCTCATTTACCCTTATTATAAAGGCAATACATTTTAATCAGGAAATTCAGATAAGCAAAATAAAGAACATAAAATCTCCCATTATATCACTACTCAGAAATTTGCAATATTGACACTTTTTCTATACTGAAATACAGTTTTTATGGAAGTGGTATATTATTTCATAACTGGATTGTTTTTACTTAATTGTAAATCATGAAAAGCTTCCTGTGTCATTTAATACTATGCTTTAATATTACATTGTGATGGCTACATAGATTTTTTTTTTAATTTTAGTATTATTAACATACAATTACATGAGCAACATTGTGGTTACTAGATTCCCCCAAGTATCAGGTCCCCACTGCATACCCTGCTACAGTCACTGTTCATCAGCATAAGATGCTATACAGTCACTACTTGTCTTCTCTGTGCTACACTGCCTTCCCTGTGCCCCTCCTAAGTAATGTGTGCTAATCATAATACCCCTTATTCCCCTTCTCATTCCCTTCTCACCCACTCTCCCCAGTTCCTTTCCCTTTGGTAACTGCTGGTCCATTCTTGGGTTCTGTGAGTCTGCTGCTGTTTTGTTCCTTCAGTTTTTGCTTTGTTCTTATACTCCACATATGAGTGAAATCATTTGGTACTTGTCTTTCTCCACCTGGCTTATTTCACTGAGCATAATACCCTCTAGTTCCACCATCCATGTTGTTGCAAATGGTAGGATTTGTTTTCTTCTTATGGCTGAATAATATTTCATTGTGTATATGTACCACATCTTCTTTATCCATTCATCTACTGATGGACACTTAGGTTGCTTCCATTTCTTGGCTATTGTAAATAGTGCTGCGATAAACATAGGGGTGCATATGTCTTTTTCAAACTGGGCTCCTGAATTTTTAGGGTAAATTCCTAGGAGTGGAATTCCTGGGTCAAATGGTACTACTATTTTGAGCTTTTTAAGGAACCTCCATACTGCTATCCACAATGGTTGAACTAATTTACATTCCCACCAGCAATGTAGGAGGGTTCCCCTTTCTCCACAACCTCGCCAACATTTGTTGTTGTTTGTCTTTTGGATGTTGGCAATCCTAACTGGTGCTGAGGTGATATCTCACTGTGGTTTCAATTTGCATTTCTCTGATGATTAGCGATGTGGAGCATCTTTTCATGTGCCTGTTGGCCATCTGAATTTCTTCTTTGGGGAAGTGTCTGTTCGGATCCTCTGCCCATTTTTTAATTGGATTATTTGCTTTTTTGTTTATTGAGTTGCATGAGCTCTTTGTATATTTTGGATGTCAACCCCTTATCGTATATGTCATTTATGAATATATTCTCCCGTACTGTAGGATGCCTTTTTGTTCTACTGATGGTGTCCTTTGCTGTACAGAAACCTTTTAGTTTGATATAGTCCCAATTGTTCATTTTTGCTTTTGTTTCCCTTGCCTGTGGAGATATGTTCATGAAGAAGTTATTCATGTTTATATTCAAGGGAGTTTTGCCTATGTTTTCTTCTAAGAGTTTTATGGTTTCATGACTTACATTCAGGCCTTTGATCAATTTCAAGTTTACTTTTGTTTATAGAGTTATACAATAATCCAGTTTCATTCTCTTAAATGTAGCTGTCCAGTTTTGCCAACACCAGCTGTTCAAGAGGCTGTCATTTCCCCATTGTATAGCCATGGCTCCTTTATCATATCCCTACTAATTGACCATATATGCTTGGGTTAATATCTGTACTCTCTATTATCATAGACATTTATTGTATGGTAACACTATGACTTGTTTAATCGATCCCCTATTGTTGGATATTTACATCATTTCCTATTGTACATAGTTATTAACAATACCACAATGAATATCCTTATTGATAAAATTGTACATGAAACATGAAAAGGAACATGAATTTTAATTCCTTCATATAAATTACTGAAGGTGTATTTGCTGAGCCAAAGAATATGCAATACCCTAAGGCTTTTAATGCAAACTGACAGTTTTTCTCAGAAAGGCTGTAGCGACAATTCCATGAAACTTTCCATTGTAGTGAATAAAATAGAGATCTTGTTTTATTTTTTGTTGCCTTTTAAAGAGTTGAAACATTTCCACATATTTGCTAGTCACTTATAGCTCTTCTTTTTTGAATTTCCTGTTAATGTTCCTTTCACATTTTTCATTGGAATGTTTAACTTTTTTAAAGTAATCTGAAAAAAAATCATAGCATTAAGACCATCAGGTGATGAAAATATTTTGCCAGATTATTGTAGGCCTTCCAATTTTATTTGTGATGTTTTGAAGCTGGAAGCTGTGTACACAGTCACTAGACTCAAAACCCAAACTTCCAGGGCTTGAATCCGATCTCTAATGCTTACAAGCTGTATAACCTCAATCAAGTTACTTAACCTCTCTGTGCCTCTATTTTTCTTACTGCTAAAATGGAGGTAATAAGGGCACATACCTTAAAGGATTGTTTTAGGGTTAAATGAGCTAATACATGGACAGTGTCTAGAACAATGTTTGGCACATATTAGGTGCTATGCAATAGCTATGTTAAATCAACAGTGGTTCTGCTGAAGAGTTATCCCTTAAGGAAATCATCTCTGAATCCCCAGTTGCATAAGATGCTACTCATCTGTCCTTCTAGAGATTTTTTTCTCAATATTGGTAGTTTTATAATGATAATATTTATATGGTAGTCTTCCTCAATAGGTTGGAAACTGACGTGGCAGTCAGGGAGTTTATCTTATTTATCCTTATATTCCCAATGCCCATTATGAGCTCTTCTGATGGGTACTCGCAAAATAACTGTGAGCTGAACTATAACTCTTCAGAACCTCTCTTATGTCATGTATCCTACATTCCTTTGAATTGTTATTGTGCATGTACTTAATTAGCTCTCCAACTAGATCACTAGATTATACACTTCTTGGGAGCAAATACTCATACTATTTTATCTACAAGACCAAGTTTTGAGCCTAAAATATATTAGGTGTTCAATAAATAGAGATCATAAGAAAGACAGGTTGGGAGGGGGAAAGGGGAAGACTAAGAAAAAAAAGGAAGGAAAACAGCTTTCACCTAAGTACAAGTCACATGCAGGACCTTGAGATCCTGTCTTGGAAGATCGTGCCTCTGGCTTCTGAGTCTGGTTTAGCCAAATCAATGGTGAGTTCCATGAGTTAAGTAGGAGACAAAAGCCAGAAACCCTGATCTAGTAACCTGTGGACATCCGTTCAAGTCTATGTCACTTTAGTCCACTACACTGTTCTCAAGCCACCATAGCTGCTCTCGACAGCTGTCTCCTGATTTCCTGGGGCAGGTGCTTTCCCAGTGCACTCTGGGGCCTGAGGGTCTACGAATGACTCATACACAACCCTGGTTGAAAGGCCCATGGCACACAGTGATCTAGAGCACTTATTATACTTGAGGACTCAGGCCAATTCCTGACCTAAGTCAAAACAAGTGTCAATCCAGACATGTGTGATTCTTCTGTTGAAAATATCGAGCATACATTCAAAGTGGTTTCATAGTTGTGACAGCAAAATTGATTAAAAACTCATTTATTTTAAGTGATGACATTTTTTACTTGACTATCGTGGTAGCTGATGTTTGTACATATGATGGCAGCCCATGATTATTTTGTAAACCATTTATTTATTCACTTATTTAACAAGTCATTCAACCAGCTTGTACTTCAGTCTGTGAGAGGCAGTAGACAGATGGGAGACGACATCTCCACCCTTGGGTTCTTAGGATAAGTGTGGCATATTGGCAAGTAAATCATGATTACAACGTGCTTTTGTAAATTTTTGATAGAGTTTACGTACGAGGTGTTACTGGAACACAGAGAAAGTGCATATGAATCATTCAGAGCTGGAAAGGGAGGAGGTCATGGAAAGTTTTGCAGGGGAGATGAGGCTGGGCTGAATTCTGAGGAAACAGTCATGCATTCAATAAATACTGACTGGTATGAATTAAAAAGGATTGTACAATCCATCTAGGCAAGGAGTTCATTTGTCAGCAGCAGACAAGATAAGTTTCCTAAACACATGGAACTAATTATTAAACCACCCAAAGGGGATCTGTAGAAAAATACAGTACCATAATACAATAACGAGTGACAGGAAGCAGGGAGACTAGATCACTAGTGGTCTGTGTTTGAGCTAATTCAATTCCAAGCAAACCACTAAGCACATATATGCACAAGGCACTCTGCTTATCACCTAAGAGCCTAGACTGGAATGACAACTATGAGAATGGGAAGGAGGAAATGGAAGCAACAGGGACTTTGTACGAAGACTCAGCATGCAGAGGCGGCATAGCCAAAGACGTGAGAGGAAGAATAAGGATGCCTCCAGTAGTAGCAGGGACACAGGGAGAAGAGACGCTGGCCTAAAGGAGGAGGTGTTGAGGGCTGGAAGAAAACAGGGAGCAACACAGAAGAGATCTTCAGTAAATGTCAAATGAGTGAATGGATAGATGGGTGGGTGGGTGGGTGCACAGACTGATGCATGATAAGGGGGTGAGCAGTGTTGGGAAATCAAGGCACTCTGCCCTTGGTCCTGTCTTGGCAGTGGGGAGCGCACCAAAACAATTTGTATTTGTTTCTTGACATTTTAGTCTCTCACTAAGCTGTCAGTTCCTTGAGGGAAATGATTGTGGTATTCTCCTAGGGCCTGGCACCACGCCTGATCCCCTAGATTTATAAACGTATAGTTGGTGAGCACCTACTCCGACTGCATGCCTCTTCATCAGCCACGGTCTGACTGCCTATTGTTGCTGACTGACTCTAACTCTCTTTCGGCAAGGCTGGGGAAGCACCCCGTTTCCCCCATGAGCCGCCACAGATTCTGCCTCCTGCGCTGACACATCTACGTGCACCCTCCCCCGATTCGCTCACGCAGGCACAGGCACAGGCACAGTCTGTCAAAACCAGGAGCCTGGATTCATCACACAGCCCACCGTCAGGGCAGAAGGCACCCATTTTGAAACTGCCAATATGTACGATCCGAAGTGCATGAAGTATTAGATCGGAATGAGCATCTAACTTATCAGAGATCGTTGCAGCCCCACATAATTGGGCCAAATTGTGGTTTACTAAGGTATCTTTTGTCACAGTGACTCCTGTTAGTGCCACAATAGTTAAGGGTCTGTCGGTTTTTCCATTATAAGACCCTGATTCAGAGGCTTATAACTGCCAAGGAAATTCACTGCTGTCTGAAACTTGACACGTTAAAGTGCTTGCTGCCTTTGGGTATATTTTGAAAATAAGAATAAAATAAAAATGACGGGGTTATTTCATTGAGATATGTGACCTCAGCTCACTAATTTAGCCTATGAGGATTTTGTAACAGACCAACCTTGACCAGGCGGTGGACAGTCAGCTGACATGATGGACGGGAGCGTCCTTACATTCTCCTCCCTGCCATTATACTCCATCCTGTCAGTAACCTCCTTGGTAAAGAGCACTCACTGCCCTGAGGGACAATAATGGCCCTGTTGCCGTTATCATTGGCCATCATAGATCTGTCATAGAGTAACCCAAATTTCAGAAGCTCCTACACATTGTATATAAACTGACTGTATAAAAGGCTGTGGAAATGATTTTGATAGAGCAACGATCCAATCAGCTCCCAAATCAATTCTGCAGATGGCTTTAAGTTGTCATATTGCCGGCACATTTCTGGGCTTGAGTTTATATGGAAAGTAATGAAGTCACTGTCTTCTCTTAAGCTCTTTGCATGCAGTTAGGCCATGCTGCCAGCAGCTCTCTGTGGTCTTCTGCTTAGTGCCTTGTGTTCCAGACTCAGTGTTTCCAAATAAAAGGATAACAGAAGAAATAGTTAGCACCCCTCCCAACCTTTAACCTGAAATAGATGTTGATGCACCACTAGAGTAAGAGGTAAAGAAATGGGCACCTCAATAAAAGTTGGCACCTAAGCAAGATAACTGTTATCAACCATTACTTGACTTAACTTTGAGCCTTTCTGGGGTCTCAAGCATGTCATCAGTGATGTTGCTCTAGGACAGTAGTTAGAACATGGGCTCTAATGTCAGATGCGAGGGCTTACCGATTTCCAATCAACCATCCACTAACTGTGTGATTATGGGCCAGCTGCTGAACTACTGAAGGTCTCTGGTCCCCTCTCTTAACTGAAAAACTGCAATAATAACAATGCCTACTTCACAGAAGTGTTATTAGGATTAATTAAGAAAACAGAAGTCAAGGGCTTACAGTATCAGTCCCAACCCCTTTTCATATTCCTCATCAGCAAAATGATTTGAGCAAGCCTATCTTAATACATGTATGAAATATTTCTATATTTATAAATGAAATCATGTGCCTCTAAATAAAAATGTTATGTACCTTATAAGACATATACAAAAAATAGAAAATTTAAATGCTTGAAAAAAGTATTTGAAAAGTATATTCTCATTTCCTTTCATTAATAATACAGAATACATTTTTGCACTCAGGGAAAATGATTACTATATTTAGGTAACATTTTATATATTATTTTGATATATATATATTTTTACGACAGCAATGTGATTTAAATGATTCATTATTTTTTTAATCTTGCTTTAACAGAGTGATGCAACTAGTTTGGAGGTCTGTGTCTACTTTGAACTATACACCAATTATAGAATGACTTGTTAAAATCCAGTTAATAAATGTCCATCTTCTCTGGTTTCAGTCAGTTATTTTCTAAAATAATCAGAAATCACTGTATTTTACTGAGCAAGTTCAAAACACTGTGAAACTTCATTTGGAAGATTTATAAATGGGTAAGAATATTTTGTTTCTGGATTTGTTTCTAGTTCGGGTAGGTAACAGATAACATCTTTAGCAAATAACATCATGATGATGAAAACACCTCCAGCATTCTTTTTAAAAACGTTCTTTTCAGAGCAGAAATTTCTTCTGCAAAACATCCATTTTCCTTCTCATTGCTTAGTTACATTTATCTGGAAGGTACAGAAGAAGTGTGCTGATTTAAAAAAACAGAAACAAACAAAAAAACCCTAGGAAGCATATTATTGACAGACAACCAACCACATTTTATCACACACACAAAAAAAAACCCCAGCAAAGGTGGGATATATATTTTTATTTAAAAATGTGTAATTTATTATTAAGTTCAATAACCCTTATTATTTTGTACATTTCCAGGAGATAATCTGAGAACCTCTATGGGTACCAAACATTTTCACACACATCGATGTCATGACAAAGCATTAGAAAAATTCTACTCTTTAAAGAATGCAGCCTATAAATCCACTTACCTCAGTTCATATAAGCTACATGCTATAATAAACTAGAAAATGAATGAATAAATGATGGGGACACTGCCCCAGACCTGGCACATTGTGGAACTACTACCCCTTTTAGGACCCTTAACCTAACAAGTGGATTGGGAGAGGGTGCTGGTGAAATTCATGTACCAAATGAATTTTTCTCTTTGTCATGATAAGAATAGATACAGAAATTGAATATTTTCTTCCCACATCTCAGTGTGCCAACTCTCTGGGATGTGCACAGACCATTTTGGGGGTCAGTGGCTCTGCAGGGCACTGAGTAGTCTGTAAGTGTCAGCAGCCTCTATTACACATCTAATGTACCTCAGTGTTTTTTCTAAAGAAGTGTTCTCAGTCTTTCAGGAGTGGTGTCACACACCTTCAAGGAGCCAGTAGAAGCTTTGCATTCTCCCTCTGAACAGGTCTCATATCCATGTACACCTGCAATTTTGCACACATCTTCTAGAAGGTCGACACCTGAGCCTGGAAGGGCCTGACTCAGTACCTGAGAAACTTGCTAAAACATGTGAAGGATTCGGCTCCTGGGGGTTTTAGTATTGCTGGATATTAAACCCCTCACAGATGTCTTGCTCGTGAAAAGCCTCCCACCCTTTCTCTTACATAATAATAGAAGAGATTATCATATAATAATCTAGATAGAATCAGAGTATAAATAAAGGGGTTCTCCCCATCCCTTCCTATTCCTCTCTATTCACGCACAGAAACAGATTGACAGGTATCACTGTCACCTGGGATTCACTGGAGAGCAGAATTAACTAGGTGGATTTTTACCTTGAATCTGATAGTTTCTCAGCTCTTTGAGGATATGTCTCCAAGTGTTCTTAGCCCAACAGAAATTGAGTGACCAGGGTTTGCTTAATTAACTTAAATATGAAGTTTAAGTTTACTTTTTAACCAAAAGAGCACAAATGTGGTTCAGAAGCAGCTTTCTCTGAAAGTCTGCCTGTTGGGAGATTAACATGTTGTCCAGTGAGAAATATTATCTAAAGATAAAGATTATATACATACATGTTTGGATGAAATTTTTCATACAATATTTAAATAAAAACATAGTAAGAATTTTAAATAGAAAGTTAAAGTACCAAAGGCTGTCAAAAAAATTACATCTGAAAAACCTCCTTTATCTTGAAGTCTTTCTCCTTTGTCTTATTGTCTCTAGAATAATTTCCTTCTCAACTGGCACTCCTTGTAAAATAAGGGATGGGTATACTAATTAGGCTTAACTGTTTTCTGGGCCAGGGTGTGTGTGGGTGCGCGCGTGTATGCACTGGTTGCTGTACAAAGACGTTAGTTTTCGTATCTCTGTAAAATTACACAGTGCCTCTCGTGTTGGTGTCTCGCTCCTCTGTGATGTCCCCTGACCTTTCTCCTTCTTATATAGAATCCCAATGTAGTTCATCAAATGTCCCTCTGAAAAAGAAGAGAAACTAATGATCATTTGCCAGTGCCTCTCAGCACCAAATCCCAAGGCTACGTTGTGCATTTTTTAATGGAAGGGCATGTAAGTCATCTTATATCAATACGTGTGGAAGAAGGTTAATTGGTTTTTAAATATTCTTTGCTTTCCTCTTTACCTTTCCAAATGCAGAATGTTTCTCAATCAATCAGACAACCATCTTCCTGGGGGTAGATTATAACATTTACTGAAAGAATGTAAAGGTAAAGATCTAGGTAATATCCACCTTTTGAAATTCAGAGCAAGTCGGTCTAAAGCTTCATAAATCAGGCTGTTGTCTTAAGAGCAGATTTTCTAAATTCCCTTATCTCCTGACGTCAGGAGGGCCTACTCCGTGGCTCCACCATGGTAAGAAGATATTAACAGGGCAAGTTAAAGTCAAAGCCCAACTTTTTTCTAGCTCAGGGAATTGCGGGCTGTGATGGAGCAGAGGAAGGAGGTAGGGGAAGAGGATCCAACCTGAATATCTTTCCTGTACACACAGGAGCTGTAATGTGACCTAAGGTTTGCAGCCCTGCAGTATGTGGAGTGAGATGTCACTGCCACCGACCCCAGAACTGTAGGAGCTGAAGAACATTAGTTATTAGCATTCAGAAAAATACTTCACTAGTTACAGTAATTACTGATTTGGGAGATGCATTACTGATTTGAAGAGAAAAAAAACTAGGATTCCCATTCATGTAATGGGTAGATCCAGAATTTTTTTTCAGTTTTGGTTCTATATATAAATACTGACTCACTGAAGTATCGCCTGGTTAATATCAAGAGGAGTGAGATTAAGCTCTACTTCTGTTATTGAGTCACTTGGAAAACTGGAGCATCTCATTTGTAAAGTGGGCCTATACTACTGGAATCCTTCCCTCTCACATAGATGTTTTGGAAATACTTAACATCACAGTTGAGAGAGAACCATGAGCTGCCACAAGACCAAGTGAGATGAAGCCTCATCACCAAGAGCACGCAGCTGAAGAAAGCCAAAGACAGGAGTGGACGGACAGCCACAGTGTCTGGTCCCCGTGCCTCCTGTCACCATCACTATTAAGATTCTGAAGCCTCGAACATTTTAGCATTAATTATTCATTAGAATTAGACATAGCCATGGAGTCGTTTTAATGAGCTTTAGTGGCAAATGGCCAAAACATCAGGCCTCTCCCCTCACATGTTACCTGAGGGGATTCTCTCCAGATCCTTGCTGTCCTCCTCCTAATAAAAATACTGTTAACCCTTAATGCCCCTAGCAGGGCTGGCCAATGGCCTGTGGATACCATAAATGCTTCCCACGAGGAAAAGTGGGGAAGAATAGAGATCAAAAGAGACTGGAGAGGAATGTGAAAAAGACGGTCAGGCTCGCAGAGAGCAGTGGCTCTCCGGCCCCTGCAGGGACCGCCTCGGATGTTCTGCTGTGAAGGAACATTGTAAAATTCAAGACTGTCTACAAAACCCTAGAAACACAGCAAAGATGAGAGCTAATTAGGGATATTTTTTCCTAAACTTGCAAAAATGAGAGTTTTAAAACCTATCTATTGTTTTCAACTTGAAAACATGGTACAAATTTTCCCATGTTCAACTTGGTACAAATTTTCAACCACACATATACAAATAAAGGACTCAGCCTATGAATGTTTGCAAAATGAGTGGATTTAACGAATAAAAAAATAGAGGTGCCTTTCATGAGAAACTAAAGAATTCCATCGGTAATTAACGTCTGCTCCCGTTTGGCTTGCTGCCCAACACGACACTGGGTTCCAGGCTGTTATCATAGGCCAGGCCTGCTCAGGTGCACCTGCTCTACGCTGTCCTCCCCTCAGTCCCTTCCTGGTGAAAATGTAGAAGGTGGCACACTAACTTCTCTGAGCCTTAACTTTCCCTGTATGCACTGTTTGGTCCCCAAAAGTTTAAATGAATCTGAATGCTTCTCCAAATACTCAGATTACCTCCTGAAAATGACGTAGGCCTGTTTGATTGCATTTGGCCAGATGGAGTCACAGGGAGAGGTTAGCAGAAACAGATATGGGTAGCTGAAGGCCAGGAAGCTCTCTTCTCTTCCAGTTTGACCAGAGTCCTGGCAGAGAGTAAGGAGCCAGAAGTTGCTGCTACAACTCTGTGGACAGAAATGAGGGAGATAACAATTTAAAAACAGGACCAGCATAGCATGAACAAATAGAACTTTGAGGGCTAGGCAGAGTGCTAAAGAGACAGACACTCTTCCAGTTACCAGATGTCTGGCTATATAACTTTTTGGCACTTTATGCACCATAGAGGCAGATCTATGGATTGAATCTATGAACATTACAGTTACCATCTGACAACTGTTCAGTGGCCCCCATCCAGTTTCTAGTGGACAGGTGTTTGAATTACAAAAAAAAAAAAATCCTCAAAATTGGAGCTACTAATTGGTATGCTTGTTGGAAGGGCCAGAAACAAGACCAAGAACTGAATGGGCATGAAGGCAGCAATGTTCCTGCTTCCTGGTGGTGTCCTGTGTGAATCAAAGGCATTTGCGAGGGATGCGCCTGGCTGCTGTGCGGCCAGTGGTGAGATGGCAGCGGCTCCCCCTGCTTTGCATTTGAGGAGTTTCCCAAGCTCTTAATTAACTTTTAAGGATGTTCAAGATTACAGAGCTGCTTTTCTCTCTCCAGCTCAGCTTTCACAGTTTTCATAGTGGGTTGACTCATTTGCAAACTTGACAACGATGGACAATTTAGGTTTTGTTTGCAACTCAGAATAGAGGCTTGCTGAGTGGTTGCTGAGGCTTCCCCCAGAGCATCAGCAGCAAAGCACGCAGCTCTAGCTATGGAGACGCAGCGGACTCAGGGTGGTCCTGAGGACATTTATGCTCAGTCACACCACCAGAGGCAGACGCTGGGCCTAATGGGCCATAGGCAGGATCAGAGGGGTGAATGAATGCACCACACACTTAATGGTTACAAGCACATTTGAATTTCTAAAACTCTGTTTGCCTTTACAAGAGGTTTTGAGTAAAATGGAGGCTTGTGTATCTCGTCCTGTTATCTGTGCTGCATTTACCAACAGAGCTTGGAAGAACAAAGAGACCTCACCATCCTTTGAAATATGGGCCCTGGAAGAGCAAGTCTTATTTTTAGTTATTTAATAAATTTCTTTTCACAAGTTTCAAATTTAGAGTGCCTCTGAGTCACAGTCATTAATGTATCTAATGCTGATAACAATGGCATAAAACGCTTTCCACTCTGGTGGGGTTCCTGTTAGGTCCAACCATTTTAAATATGATATTAATAGTGGCAAATGAGGGAGGAATCTTTCCCTGTTAACTCCTGTTTTTTGATAGGAGAGAGCTGTTTTTATATTGAAGTTTACCTGAAGAAGAGCTGTGGTGGATAAGACACCGTGGATATGGGAGCAGATGCAGTGTTAAATGTAAAAGTCTGCTGAAATTCTGTGTTTTGCCATCAGCTTTCCACAGATGGAACAGTTTAGGATATAGAGCACCTTTTTCTTTTTTTTTTTTAGAAATTAGTAACTTAAATTACTGACAATAGCAATGTTCATTCTAGAAAGAAATTGCACCAGAGAACAATGTCTCAGTAATCTGGTAACATCTCTCATGCCTGAGTAACTGCAGACAGTAGCTAATAAATTGACCAGTCTTCCCATCCAAATGAATTTTAACCGACGGGATGAATAGGACAGTTTCCACCAGTTTCCCCACTGGATGCTGCTGAGCAGAAGCTGAGCCATAGGGGCAGGCTGCATGCTGAAGCCCCTCCTGTCCCTCTCACCGCTCCTTTCCGGGCTGACCACAGGCTGGTCGGGCGGGAGGAGTCAGTGGCACAAGGTCCTGTGAGGCCTCAGCACAAATGGCACCGGCAGCCTGTCCCTAAGGCAGGTGTTTAGCAGAATGTACTACTGTATATGTATGCACATACACACATAGATAAATACAGATGGTCCCCAACTTACAATGGTTCAACTTGAGATTTTTTTACTTACTGTGGTGTGAAAGCGATACCCATTCAGTATAAACTGCATTTGAATTGTGAATTTGGATCTTTCCCCGGTCCCCGACATGCAGTGTGAACTCGCTGGGGCGTTTGCTTTTCACTTTCAGTGCTTACTCCATAAATGACGGGACACATTGTCATAAAATAGGCTCTGGGTTAGGTGATTTTACCCAAATGTAGGTTAATATAAATGTTCTGAGTACATTTAAGGTGGGCTAAGCGAAGCTTGGCTGTTCAGTAGGCTTATTAAATGCATTTTTGATCTATGATGTCTTCAATTTAGGGATTATCAGAACATAATCCCATTGTAAATTAAGGAAGATCTTTATAGTATATATGTGTATAAGTATATATGTGTGTGTATATGTGTGTGTATGTGTGTGTGTGTGTGTATTTATACACATATTTATAATTGGTGTGATTACTTATCAGGAAAAACAAAAATATGTCTAGGCCATATTTTTAAAAATCCAAAATGAAATAGCTTAATTGAGCCTCAGGGGAAGGGAAGTGTAGTTTTAAAAATCTTTCCTATTATAGAAAATACCAAAATACACAAGTAGAACAATAATATAATGAACCTCCCTCGAACTTCCTCATCCCCCAACTTCCTCATTTATCACCTCACACCCAATCCTGTTTTATCCTTATCCCATACTACTCTTGCCCCTCCCAGATTATTTTGAAGCAAATCTCATATACCATATCATTTTATCTGAAAATATTTCAGTTATGTATCTCTGAAAAAAGGACTAATAAAAGCACACAAAACCATGATCACACTTGTAAAAATTAACCATGGTCCTTTAATTATCACCTAATTTTCCATCAGTAGTCACATTTCCCCAGCTACATTGTAATTTTTTTTTTACTTTTGCTCCTTTGAATTGAGATCCAAATAAAGCCTGCACTGCAACTATTTGACTTGTCTCTTTTAATCTATAGGTTCTCGCTCTATCTTTTCCTTTTCCTTCTTAACAATTTTGTTGTTGTCAAAGAAATTGTGTTTTGCCTAAAGAGTTCCTCACAGTCCAGATTTTGCTAGTGTCCATTAATGTGTATTTCCCATAAACTGGCAGTTACAGCTGAGGCTGATCAGATCCAGTTTGACTTTGGCGGCAACACCAGCTCTGGGTGGTGGTGTGTACCTCCCTTAAGAGGGACATATCTGGTGGTCTCTCTTTGTGATGTTAAGCAGCCACCATGGACACCTGCCTAGGACCATTAGGATCTAATTCATCTAATTCATTAGGAGTTGCAAAATGGTGCTGTTTTACTGCCATTCCTCCTTCCATTAGTTGCTAAAAGACTTCTGTAAAGAGGAAGTTCCCCTCACCTACTAGGTTACGCTGAGGTACGTCTCATTCACAGGAAGTGGGATTCAGGCTTGATTGTTTCTCCTCAATTCCCATTTTTCAGAATTAAGGAGCAGATTTCCTAGCTTCCAACAAAGATAACAAATGTGTTATCATTATGTAATCATGGATTTAAACATAACTGATAAATTTTTATCTATTTTCTTGTTATCCTTACTCAGCAGTAAGGATCAAATTATCCTATCTTTGGTCAGTGGTCACCTCTTCAGACTGGCTCCTGAGCACTTTCAATACAGCCTCTGTCGTCTCTGATAGTTGCCTTTGGTAGTTCCAACATCACAGTGTACATCTGCTGCCCAGACTTGGAATCAGCCATTTCTGCCAAAAGTCCTGAGTCCTATGGTGGTTGAAGGTTTTTAGAGACTGTGATTTTAGACACTAGGGATGGTCTTTGTTCCTGGTTCATCTTTTCACTTTCTAGTCTTTCAATGGACAGATATATATATTTTTTATACTATATTTTCTACTATGAAATATACATATAACAGAAAATTCAAACTATACAAGCACAGAGAATAATATAATAATATAATGAACCTCTCATGGACTCCTCCCTCAACTTTAACAGTTATCAACTCATACACCCACATACACACAAATATACAAATGTGTATGTACAAACACAAATACATGTAGATACAGACATTTGTGTATAAAATACATTAATTCAAGTTGATACTACAAGGCTACAACTCAGTTTTGGAACCATGTGATTTTTACTTCACCTGAAAAATCACAGTTGTCAGTGACATCACACAGTCAGTTACTTGCTTAATCCTAGCAGCCTCAGAATACCACGACCACAGTAACCACCAACACTGTTTTCTCTCTCTCTTTTTCTAAGAAGTTCTTTTGTCTTCAGGGTATATCCCAGTGAAGATGTATAGTCCAGTCTGTTTTTTAACATCACCTGAATACTTTTCTCAGTGTTTATGCCACCAACTAAATATACATTTAGGTTCACTTGTTTTATTTCTGTTTCGCTTTTTAGGATTCATTCTTTTTTTCAAATTTAACTGTTACATAAGTTTTCTTTTGCATTTATGTTATCATTTTCCTATGTTTAAAAGCTACTTGCATTTCTTTTTCTGTGAATTTTTTGTTCTTATCTCTAGCCCCCTTTAAGGCTGCTGCTTTTTGTTTTCTAATTTTAGGAGCTCTTTGTATATCAGAGATATTGATAGAAATGAGAATTTACTAATTTTTCCAAATTCCACAGGGGTTGTATCATTTTTCATTCCTTCCAGCAATATATGAGCATGCTTTATTCCCCACAGCCTGGTCAACAGAGTTGGTTGTCTAACTGTTGGATTCCAAAATCAGGTCTACAAGATATATTCAAAGAACTCTAGCTACTATCCCTAGCCTTTCCCTGCCATTCACTCCCTCTCCATAGATGACTAGTTTATTTTATGATTTATTTTTATATAGTTTGTTTTAAAGAGGAAATACAGACATATATATATGTACATATAGGCATGTCTTCACATCCCCCTTTCTTAAAGAAAAATGATAACCAGTACTTGTCTTTAACTTGCATTTTTCATAGTAACATTATGTCAGGGAGGTCACTCCATAGTTGGATGTGGGTATTTTCCATTCCTTTTTATAGCTGCATAATACTTCTCTGTGTAGTTGTTCCATAGTTCATTCAACTAGTACCTATTAGCTGCATTTGAGTTGCTTCCAGTTTTTGCTGTTATGCTTCCTAAAAAACTGCAATTACTAGCTTTGTGACTGTAGCTTAACAGTTTTGTCAATGTGTCTTTAGGATAGATTCCTCAATATATGAGCATGCTTTTTTCCCCACAGCCTGGCCAACAGAGTTGGTTGTCTAACTGTTGGATTTTGGCCAATCTGATAGGGAAGAAACAACAGCCTGGTTAAGTTTTCTTTTGCATTTATTTTATCATTTTCCTATGTTTAAAAGCTACTTGCCTTTCTTTTTCTGTGTACTTTTTGTTCATATCTCTAGCCCCCTTTAAGGCTGCTGCCTTTTTGTTTTCTATTTTTAGGAGCTCTTTGTATATCAGAGATATTGATAGAAATTAGAGTATTTTATCTGTAAATAAGTGCAGAATATTTTTCCCAGTGTCATTTGCCTTTGCCCACTATATGGTGTGTGCATATGTATCTGTGTGCAAATATTTTATTTTATGTAATAACCAAATATACCATTTTTTGCGTTATTGATTCTGGATTGTGAGCCTTTGGAATGTTTTCTTCATTCCCAGATTATTAAGAACTTGACTTGTGCTCTCTTTTTGTGCTCTGTGATATGATTACTTGGCAGTTAAATCGTATTCATTTGCTGGCATTTGCTGTGAGGAATGGTTCTAATTTCATCTTTTTTCCATATGGCTATCCAGTTATCCCATTATTGATTCCCAAATAGTCTATCTTTCCCCCTATGATTTGAAATGCTATATTTATTGTGCTATATTATATATGTATGCTTACCATATTTATTTGCTATAAATTTCACCTGTCAGAAGATTTGTTTCCAGATTTTTCCATCCTGTTCCACTTCCATTACCAACAACAAAATCTTTAAATTATAGAGGCCTTATTGTACATTTTAATGTCTGATATGGCTAGCTACTTCTTTATTACTCCTTTTTCATGGTATTCCTGCTTAATTTTGCTTGTTTTTTCTTCCAAATGGACTTTATAAGCAACTTGTCTACACTCAGGAAAAAAAACTGATGGTATTCTTGTTGTTAATGATTTAAATTTATTTATTATAGGGAACTGATAGCTTTATGATGCTGAATCTTCTCGTTCAGGTACATGGTATGTCTTTTCACTTGTTCAAGTTTCTTTCCTTCTTTCAAAAGTTTTATATAATCTTTGTAATACAGATTTTGGACATTTCTTGCTAATTTTACACCCAGTATTTAGTTTTCATTTTTGACATTGTAAATGGAGTCTTCTTTCTTTGTATGTGTTTTCTTTGTATATTAAAGGCTATTGGTTTTCTATGTTAGTTTTATATCCTGCTAAGTTATACTTTTATACCCTAAGGCCTCTTATTATTATAGTAATGTTTCATTGATTCTTTTCCACTATTTTATTGTGATATATAATTTATTATTTGCAGCTAAAGATAATCTTACCTCTTTCTTTTCAATTCTTATGCTTTTTATTGCTTTCTCCAGCCTAATTGCATTGGCTGATACCATCAACACATGCCAAATAGTGGACTCGCTGATACTGCCAACACATGCTAAATAGTGCAGTGCATTCTTGTCTCTCTCTCTCCTCCTTCCATCTGTCTATGTTTATGCCTATATCTATTTACATATTTTCTAGTGTCTTGCAACTTGGTTACTTACATTTAAATCTCTGATCCATTTGGAATTTATCCTGCCATATGCTGTGAAGAATTATAAGTTTATCTTTTTCCATATGGCTATCTAGTTTTCCCAATATGACATGTTTTACATCATTTTTTCACATTAATGAGGTAACAGAGGCATATTCTTACTTTTAGATCACAGTATCGTGTCCTTGTCTGGCCCTCTTAGCCCAGTGAGCCCAGGAGAGGGAGTCTGAGCATCACCCCCACCCTCCCTCCCAGCTGCTCCCAGTCATCCTTCCCAGGGTGTCCTAGTTGCCACCTGCATATTGGGGACTCTTCTCTTGTCAGCTGCCAGGCCCTGAGTCTGAGACTCATAGTTCTGGATCAGCAACTTGATAAGTTGATTTGCTTTGGGCCAGATGCCCAGACTGAGGTGGTTGGGCTCCTGGAAAGAAGAGAATTGCAGACATAGACCACTGTTCTTCACACCTAGAATGTCTTCAGGTGATGAAACTGGGTAGAGTGCCCACGTTGGGGTAGGATTGGGCAAGAGTTTCCTTTCTCATAGGTAAGTGCTTACCCAGTATCTTCATTTTGCCTCTTGACCTTCAAAGCCTAAAACAGTTACTATCTGCCCCTTAGAAAAACTCAGCCAGCACCTGTGGTAGATTATATAATTTCTTGAATAAAAAATCAATAAGCTTTTTCACCAGGATACATGTTTTTATCAAGTGTACATGGAACATTCTCCAGAATAGATCACATACCAGGCCACAAACACAGTTTCAATAAACTCAAAAATATTGAAATTGTATCAAGTAACTTATTAGACCACAATGGTAAAATACTAGAAATAAATACACAAAGAAAACAAAAAAGCCTACAAACACATGGTGCCTAAACAACATGGTTCCAAATAATCAAGGCTCAATGAGCAAACTGAAAGAGAAATCAAGTAATACATGGAGACAAATGAAAACAAAAACTCAATAGTCCAAAATTTATGGTATACTGCAAAAGCCACTCTAAGAAGGAAGAACATAGCAGTACAGGCTTACAGAAACAAGAACAATCCCAAATAAACAGTCTAAGCTCACAATTAAAGAAACTAGAAAAAGAAGAACAAATGAACCCAAAAGCTAGTCGAAGGAGGGACATAATAAAGATCAGAGCAGAAATAAATAATATAGAGAAGAATATAACAGTAGAAAGAAATCAGTGAAAACAAGAGCTGGTTCTTCAAGAAAATGAATAAAATAGATAAACCCCTAGCCAGACTTACCAAGAAAAAAGGAGAGAGCACACAAACAAAATCAGAATTGAAGGAGGAATAGTCACAATGGACACTATAGAAATACAAAGAATTATTAAAGAATACTATGAAAAATTATATTCCAATAAATTGGACAACCTAGAAGAAATAGACAAATTCCTAGAAAAATACAACCTTCCAAGTCTGACCCAGGAAAAAACAGAAAATCTGAACAGACCAATTACCAGCAATGAAATTGAACTGGTAAACAAAAAAACTCCCAACAAACAAAATACTAGGATCAGGCCTCACAGCTGAATTCTACCAAACATTTGAAGAAGAGCTAATACCCATCCTTCTTAAAGTATTCCACAAAGTAGAAGAGGAGGGAATACTTCCAAACTCCTTCTATGAGGCCAGCATCACTCTAATACCAAAACGAGGCAAACACACCACAAAAAAAGAAAATTACAGGCAGTACCCCTGATGAACATAGATGCAAAAATACTCAACAAAATAGTAACATACTGAAAGGAAAAGGAAAAAGAAAAAAAATCAATAAGCTTGCTTGCAAGTGCATTTTATTCTTCAGTTTCTCTTCCCATCATTTGTTCCATGAATATAAAGTTCTGTTCTTTACCTTCTTCCTCTTATGCCTATAACTAGTGTGTAAACTCCTGGAGGATCAGAACCTTTTCTTACTCAATTTTTTATCTTCTTATACAAGTGCCCATATTGTGAGCTCAAATACGTTTGTCGGAATAAATTGACCTGAATTTTAATAAAATGATCTACTGAATAATTGTATTTTTTCCCTGTGTCCACAGTAAGCTCTCATTCTTCCTATCACTCATTATTTGTTGTTTTCTCTAGAGCAGAAAGACTCTCCTGTTGACCTCAAATGAGGCTCGTCCCGGCACTGCCTGCCATTGTCACCTCTTATTGATGAAGTGTTTGTGTCTCTAATGCCTTGCTCAGTCCTCTGCTCCCACATTCCTCCTCTCCTTACACTTGTAATTATTTTACTCCCATCTGTAGACTCAGTAGCTTTATAACCTGCCTAAATCCTTTTTTAGAAAGATGTAGCTATAAACTGTAAACAGAAAAATGTAAATAGAATATGAGTACCTTCTTCACGTTAAATGATGGAGAGATGGAGCTTTATGATGAATTAATTTCTACGTCAAAGGAAAAGTATATATATTTTTGTACTTGAACACTGAAGAACTTTCTAATAATACTTCAAGTGTATCAATATTTTAACACATTACTCAGAGCTTCTTGTTAGCATACTACAGAACACTATTGTTGTAAGTGTCACTTGCAGTTTTGTAATTTGTTGAATTTCTGTGATGGGGCATGAGCTATAGGAGAGTTTTAGTTGTAGGAAGGCTAAGAAATGTTTTCCAGGTTAATACAATGCCTCTGTGACTTCAGTAACTGCACATGAGCCCAATAAGGGCTCTCCTGAAGGCAGTCAGGGCACCCAAATTATTCTGCTCATCATTTTGCAGAAGACACTTGAGTTTACTGCTTCTCCTTTGCCCAGAGAGACCTTCTAACACTCCAGGCTTCCTCTCAGGAGCTCCGTGGGCTGCTTTGTGCTGCTGACAGCTGTGGTCAGGGTAAAGGCCCCAGCTTAGAATCCTCGCTTGGTTTTGCACCGGTAATAACTGTACTCATCTCCTGGGGCCTTTGGAGGTTTACATGGTTTCTTGCTGGAAAGTGCTTATCATGACTGGCTCACAATGGGCATTTAATAAATGCCAGCTCCCACCGTCCACCTGGTTCCCAACCTCCCACTCTGTGCTGTGTGATGATGAATTTCCATGGATCTTCTGTAAATTCAACAGGAGAAACTGCCAACTGTCCCAACTTCCCCCAAGAAAGGGAAGAAAAAACAACTTCTTGAAAGGCCTTTGACACTTGTCAGTCAAGTGCTGCTCACCTGGCTCTGTGAACCATTTGCTGGAGTAACTCAGAGCTGTACCACCTGAGAGGCTGCGGGACCAAGAGCTGGAGACACCTTGGAGATCATCTGGTGTAACCCTCTCATTTTTCACACAAGGCCCAGAGAGGCCACATGAATGGCCCACAGTTGCAGGGTTAATTATAATAGAGTGGGGGCTGCTTTCCAGGTTTCTGTCTGCCTGGCACAGGGCTATTTCAGTACCTAGCATGGTCATTTTCTCTTGATTTAGCAGTTCTCCCTCTGGGGAATAGAAGTCTGGAAGCAAATGTCTAAATGTGGCACACTATCTAAAATTAAATTTGCACAATCACAGCCCCTTCAGTTTAGGATGCTCTTAATTTTAATTCACCTGAGTCATACTTTTGCAGACAGAGTTTTGGCCAAAATGAATTCTCCATCCTAAAGACAAACTAGACATGCACATGTGGCTTGGGATCTCCTTTTCTCAAAGAAACCCGTGAGACAGGCTGTACTCTGATCACTGGCTGATCTAGGAGGGCCGGTGAATCACTTCCTTCAGCAGGAGGTCCCATGTTCTTGATACTGTCATTAGCCTGACAAACCAAGGCCCACATGTCCATTGATGGTGGCACAGACATGCCTTATACTTGGGTTTTGTCATTCTTTGATGATAGAGTTTAGAATCTATAGTACCCATTTGCAAAATTTTTGAATTAGATATTGTGTCCTCCAAACCTTATACTGGCCCTTTCAGGAATGAAAACCGTTAGGTTCCAGTATTTGAAAGTACTCTGATGCTTTTCCATGGCACTTACAAAGAGGTCAGTAGATAGTGCTAATTTTTTTTGTCCTCATGTGTTTTTCCTGTATACTTGAACTGATTTCATTTTGAAATATTTCTTTTCCTAATTTCATAACAGGATCTTTTGGGGTGTTCTCCAAAGCACTATAATATTATACCTAGTGTTTTAATTTGGCAATGAATAATTTAAATCATTTTAATAAACCAACAAGTCCCTTGTGATGCTTTTCTTTGAGATGAAATAGGCAAAAATATGTATTTTCATCAATTACAAGCTGTATCTGATAAACTCAATTCTCTGGGAATTATTATTAAAATTTGTGGACTAGATTTTCCAAAACATGTGGATTATACTTTGAAAAAGAAAATTAAAATCAATACTTTTTATTACATTTCTAAGCTTAGAAGAAAGATTGGGGGGAAAGAAAGCTCAATAAATAAAAGTAGATTTCTTTTTTTTGAAGATTAGCTTCAGTATTGGGTCCAGAGAACTTTGTCTATATACTTAGCCTTAAAGGAACTCTCCATGGAGAACAGAGTTTTTTGCACACATCTGTAAGTATCTTTACATTGCACACAGCAAACTCTAAGAAGGTAGCCCAAACCCAGACTAAACTTCAGCTTTGCTTTATTAGAAAAGCAGTAATATTGACAAATTGTAGTAAAATGGACCCCTATGCAGATTCAAGTAAACCTTTATAACTGGTAACTTCACACTGGTGTAACTAAAGGGTAATTCAGTTTGGAGAATATGGTCACAGTCGCAGACAACCACATGGAACAATGCTTCCAAGAGTTTAAGATATGGTGAGCCAGGTCCCCTTCTCTGCTTTTCTAACATGTTCGGTGTATTCTTGCCGCTGAGCAGTAAGTCCTCCTAAGGAAGCAGAGTCAGGGTCACAAAGCCATCTACTCACAGTTGGCAAAATACATAGATACTTAATTTTGTCGAGCTCCCGGTTATCACCTGCATATTATAGTTCAAATACCTTATTTATCTCTTTGACACTATTTGTCGTATCTGGAGTCGATACTTCATTCGACCTTATCAGCATCCGTCCGACGGCATCCACCAGCTATTCACATGAAACTGCGGAGGGGGTGAGGAAGGCTGAGGAACTGAGGAGACTAAGAAGCTAGATGAAGACGGATTTTGAGTGAGGTACTCACGTGGAGAGATACAGGGTACTAGAATTTGTGTTCTTGACAAAAAGAAAAGGCACCCCAGAGAGTGGGGAGAAAAAAATCACAGAAAGAAAAATAATAGATCCCTAAAGCCAGTATAGAGACAGAAGAGTCGCCATATGGTCCTTCTCACAAGAGCTGACGGGGCAAGCTGTGGACGGCAGCTCCCGGAGCGGGGGCTTAAGAATGGGGGACAGGTAGCATTAGCTACGTAAGTTTTTAGAAATTGCTTGTCTCCTGTATTTGTCATTCTTGCCAAAATGTGTCAACTGGTGGCTCACGGCAGTGTTTTTGAAAGGGTGATCCGTGGACTACTTGCCTCAGAAACACCTGTGGCGGTTGCTAAAAACAAAGACGCTCAGGTCCCATTCCAGACCTCCCAAGTCAGAATCTCTGGAGATAGACCATAAAATCTGCATTTTAATCAAATTTCCTAAACAGAACCTTTGGAGCTGTTCATTTGATGTCCCATATGATTTTTCCCCATTAAAATATCTATAAAATGTATATAGCAATTCTATTTTATAAAGCACATTTACACACATCTCATTTTAGCCTCCCAAAAGTCCTATGGGATATTATTATTCAATTTTACAAAGAAGTAAAGTAAGGCTCAAATCTTTTAAGTGACTTCACCAACAGCCCACATCCAAGTAAGGGCCCTGCGACTTGAGACTGGGTATACAAATTTCAAATTCCATGCTATTTCCAACAGCGTGTGCTCACTCCCTCTCTCTGAGGTGAAGTGTCACCAGGTGAATGTATGTGCCTTCCTCCAGGCCTTGGGCTTGGAGTTTGCCATAATTACAGGCCAAAGATCCGGGGGAAAATAAACAGTCTGGGGGGCACAGGTCTTCAAAGTTCAAACCTATAAACCTTAAAGCAATGGGAAATATTACTCCTCTGAGACATACAGCGGGTCTTTGTTCCATCAAAGCAAATTACACCGTGATATCACAAATTCATGAATTGGTGCAAATTCAGCCAGTCATTTGTCACCCTTTCAGGGGCCACTGCTCAATACTATCAACTGTGCCTCTCTATTTTTATCCTTTTTCTCTTTTGTTTCTGTTGTCCTCCTTTGGGCCATTTTGTCCCTTATTTGTACTTCCATCCCTGTCCGTGTTGAGAGAGGGGTGAGAAAGGAGCAAACCTGAGTGAATCTTGGTGCCTATTAGCAGCTTGGTGACGGAACAGTTGCAACTGTCACTTTGTATCAGGTTTTGGAATTATTTGTGTGTTTCAAATATCCATGTTGTCTACATCCCCTGATTATCCCAGGTGAGTGTTACCTTATGGTATTGACTTTGCCTTTAGCAAGCCTGTTGCTACTTGCTCGCTGCATGCAATTGGCTGTGGCAGTTCATGACTTTTTTAGACAAACACAGCATGAATTCCCGCAGACCAACTCTCAGTTATTCAAGGGTTAATGATCCAATGTGTGAGTTTTACAAGCACTTTGCTTCTTTCCTGTGTCTCTCCTGTTCTCTAGCTTTAGGTCATTTGGTAGCTTATTAGCATCTCCACCAGAGAATATTTAAGTTAAATTAAACTCAAAATAATCTTTTTCACTATGGTGGTGGCTTTTGATGTAAATTGTAATGAGAAAAGGAGATCAAAATGTATAATATTTTTCTTTTTTTTTTTATTTCCAATCTTACCCCTTTCCTCCATGAACACAGAAAAATTAGAGTTAGCTTTAGCTCTCTTATGGAAATGTGGCATGCAAGTCTCGTCACTTTCAAAAAAAGAAAATCTCTTATTGAGCTGCTAAGTAAATTGGACAAAAATGCTTGACGTCTTTGCAGAAGAGTACAATACAAATTCTCCTAATAGACCAAAAGGTTGGAGAAAACAACTTTAAATTGACCAATAGCATGTCCAAGCAATTTTGCATATGGTGTGAAAGTCAGGGATCAGCACCTCAGATGGGTGAATGCGAGTTTGCCCTTTCCTGCTTTTCCCTGCCCACCCTCTGCCAGAGGTGCTGATGAACAGCGAAATGGTCAAAAGGTGGGCAGCAGGAAAAGAGCCATGGTGGCCATTACCCTCCAGACCAATGAGGGGAAGCTACTCCTTCTTTCTCTTCCTCCAGGCTGCTGGGAAACTTCATCTCCACAGTGTTGAGAAGTTTTGTGAGCCCTCTGCCTGCCTCATTCCATTGCCAGCAGGCTCAGGCCACCTCAGAGCGAGGACAACAGCTTATTGCTGCCCCCCGTGCAGATGCTCAGGCTAAAGGTCAATGCCCAGCCTCTTTTGAGAGAGCTCCGTGGACTCAAACATTCTCAAATAGGGAGAACTTGGTGCAACATCTTGGTCAGCCTGGAGCCTATATGGTGTTGTAGGAACATATAAATTAGCATGGATTTAGCCGTGAGGCATAAGGAATCTATTTTCTAGCAGGGGTACTTGGACGGAAATCTCTCTACCCCTTTTTGAAAACATTCTCCTCTTTCCATGACTTATTCTAGACATAGGAATTGTGCTGGCCCTGAAAATCCAGAACAAGACACAAGTTTATAACCTGGAAAAGTATTTACAATTTCCACCAAGAAGTGCTGAAATAAATGACAGAAACTAACTCTGGCTGATTTCCAAAGATGTATATTATGTAAGAAAAAGGGTCAGTTGGGATGGAATGCTTGCTATGTGGGAGAGGGTTTTATTAAGGTCTAGAGATACCAGAAAAACTTTGCCAAATTGGTAATGTTTTAGACTTGCTCTAATTCTATATCCCAATCAAATGGCATTACAGGCCACTTTGAATTTTTGCACATTTTAAAGTTCTTGATTGTGTCATATTCTATGTCTATTCAAGACTTTCTGCTTTATTTTAAACAAGAAACACTGTCATTACTTTCCAAAAGATAAACTTGGAAGTACATTAGAAAAATAATACTCCATTGCTGCATGGCCTGATCTGTAATTAATTCCAGATTAGCCTGGGTTCACACTTGTCTGAGAGAAAAATATGTTTCTGTAAGGTAGTAAACTTTATTTTTTTAAGACTTTAAGGATGAAGCTTTTGGAGGGATGTGTGTGTGTGTGTGTGTGTGTGTGTGTGTGTAAAATTCTTCCTCCTTCCATCAATAGTGTATCTGTTTTGCCTCATTTTCTTAATCTATAAAATGGGGGTAATAATAGCTGACATACTTAAGAAGTCTTTGGCCAGTAGTGTAAACATTTATAATACTGAAGGTTTCATGTCTCAGGGGTAAATTGAAAGTGAATAATAATCAAAACATTCAGCCTAGTATAAGAAAAATAATATTGTGCGACCTCGCACTGCATGATTTTATTAAATCTAGACTTCATGTCTCCATGGCAAGTGGATCCCTAAAGCCCAGGCAGCAAAAATGCTGGGGCTTCCTCTGAAAAAAGTTAACAATATCTAACAAACATGTGATTTAATCATTTCCATCAGTTTGCAGAAGAATGTAGTGTATCGAAGGGGAAAAGTCTGTTTTCTTTAAGATGTGCTATTCATCTTTCTCAGGTCCAGAAATTACATCCTACATAATTAAAATAACAATGCACCTGCACCCAGACTCCAGCTAAACTGTCTTAATAGTGGGAATCTGGACAGTCCATATGAGAAGGGACGGAAGGCAGCCAGTGCCAGAGTTAACCCTCTTTCACGTAGAAGACTGCTGAGTTTAGAATCATTTTCTTCATGGCTTTTCCGAACGATCCCAGAGGAAGACAGTCCACAACAGCCCTTTCCCAAAATATTCATCAGGACACCATGTAAGATAAGATAAGATAAGGCAGTGGTAAGGCTGCC
This sequence comes from Manis pentadactyla, assembly GCF_030020395.1. Classification (NCBI taxonomy): domain Eukaryota; kingdom Metazoa; phylum Chordata; class Mammalia; order Pholidota; family Manidae; genus Manis; species Manis pentadactyla. Next base: position 104,225,109 of record NC_080024.1, read on the forward strand.
TGACCTCCGTATTAACCCCTAGCAGTTAAAATTCCGTTCTTATAACAGGAATTCTAATTTACTCTTCCCATCACAGATGCAAACGTGTCAGATATTAAATGAGGGAGGATGACCCTGATGCCCTGCTTTGCAGGCTTCCTTTGAAGACTCCAGGGTATATAAAGGCATTTAGCTGTTTCCTTTTCTCTCCCTCTAGAGGCATCTGGCTAAGTCAGGTGGAGCACATTCCACATGCTCCCATTTATTACAGGCTTGCTTCCTGCACAGGTTTCCCCCCCTTCCCGCTACTCGGTCTTCCTCAGCCTTCCCCAAACGTCTTTATTCAGGACGAAACATCGTGTTTGTTTCTGGAATTTCCATCAGGAAATAGAAGAGAAGGAGCAGACTCGTGTCAGGGACACTCTGCACAGACCAGGAAGTCTCTGCCGCCCAGCCGCGCACACGTGCAGAGCAGCCGGTGGCCGCCGGGCCGCACACTCCATCCTGCCTTATGCACCCCACGCCAGAACAGGCCTGCTTTTGCTTGAAGAGTGCAATTGATTTAGCCGTCCCCCAGATATAAATCATTTTTACCTTTCTCCAGAAGACAGGCAACTTGCCTTTCAATGATGTCATGAAGAGGAAAATAGAGCTTGGTTAAAAAGTGGTAAATACTTGCTTTATTACAAGTTCAGATTGTCAACGTAACTCTCACGTGGGCGCAGAAAGCAGACCCCCAGGCCACTCCCTGCAAGTTCTGTTCAGAAAGTTGTTTTCCTTTTGCCCGTCTTGGGTGCAGATTCTCAGCTGACCTGTGGGTATGCTGTAAGGAAAGCACTTTCTCTGAAGGTGGTAGGGGACAATTTAGACCTGGGAGGCAAGATAACAGGGCTGAGGGTCACATGCTTACAGGGTAGGCCCGTCCTGACGCACATCTATAGGCTCTCTAGTCACTTCTGCAACTTCCATCCTAATTAGCCTCTGATCCCCACTTCCCCCACCTGTAGGCCTTCTACCTGTATCTGTGGCCATAACCCTACGGTGCCCAGGAGTCTGAGGGGAGGGGAGTGTCCTCTGGCTGCAGAGCCCAGCGGCAAGCCCTCCTCCTGCAAACACAGGCAGCCTGAGCACAGTGGGAGCAAGGATACTGGGAAAGATGATTTTTCTCCTTCTTTCCACCCAGCTTGTTCTTCCTATTAATATGCTTCTAGAGGGCAAGGAGAAGTTCCAGGTGCCAGAACCCAGCCCTCACGCCAAAAAGTTGCATGTGCTTTTCTCTACCTGGAAGCATGTTTATTTTGGATTATTTTCCTCTTTGTACTGATCTTTTCAGGAAAAAAAAATACATATATATATATATACACACACACACACACACACACACACACACACACACACACACACACACACACGTATGTGCCCAAGATTAAAAGTGATCCCAAGTACAAATGGATATTCAGTGAGAAGGATTCCAGGCCCCATCTCCCTTCTCAGGAACAACTACTGCTACCAATTTTTGTTCATCCTTCCAGAAGCAATCTTTGTGTGTGCTTATTTATATCTAAGATACTTTGTGCATGCTAAAGTAACAAGCCTTTCCTTGCATCAGGCAACTGGAATAGAGGGTGGGGAGGGTGGAGTGGGGGGCCAGGGTGCAGCCCCTTATGGTTTTTATGTAGCTAGGAGGACAGCCTCCAGGCGGTGCTGGTGGCAGGCATTGCCCTGGGCCTCCATCCTTCTAGGGAGAGCTCTGCTTTTGTTGTTTATGTTAAAAAATAACTATATAAATAATTATTGATATATATGTTGTATATGTAATTATATATTATAGTAACAAAAAGGAAAGCCTGCATATACACTACTCATCTTGCTTTTTTTCACATTGACAAAATAATCAAGTTCATTTGATATCAATGTATATAGAAGTATCATAAAATGGGCACACTGTAATGGTGGTTTTTCAAGAAAAAGGAGGAAAGGAGGCAGGGAGGGAGGAGGGAGGAGGGAAGGAAAGAAGGAGAAAGGGAGGGAGGCAGGGAGGCCAGGAGGGAGCGAAGAAGGGAAGGAGGGAGGAAGGGCAGGAGGCCGGAGGGAGGGAAATGAGCCCCACGCCTCCTAGGGTGGCTCCCAGGCAAGCACCTGTCCCGGCCCTCTGGCGCCTCCCCTCTGGCCCTGGTGGACGAGAACAGGGATGATGGGCTCATCTTTGTTGTTGCAAAATCTAAGTGTATGGTTTCCAGCCCAGTTTGTCTGTGGCTTTCTGACTTAAGGCCACATGACAACTAGGTGTCCCCTTGGACCTTTCCGGGAGAGACAGGGCCCCTTCTCCCCACCTGACTAGGCAAGAAGGCCACATGCTGGGGGGCCTGGCCTGTGGCCCCTGCCACCCCATGTCCTTGCCTCTCTGGGCAGAGCGGGTGGTGCCGTTCCTCCCACCCTCCACCACGGAAGTAGGTTTTCCATTTTTCCCTCCATTAGAGCAAAGTCCAGTGGGAAGCCAGCCACTGCAGAGAGCATACCTTGTTCCGACTCCTCTGCCTACAGACACCTTTACAAGGGAAGAGGAGAGTGCAGACTGGCCTCATTCTGCAGGTGCACGTGGAGCAGGGAAGAGGCAGGCCCAGGCCCACTGGCCCAGCCTGCTCTGCATCCCAGCCCCCAGCTGTGCCTGCCACACAGAAAGTGTGAGCACATATCTGGAGCTAGAGCCAAGAGTTCCGGTCCCAGACATTTCATCCAAGACCCTTGATGCCATCTGACGCAGGGCCTCCCTGGTTCTGTCCTGCTCTCACGAGCCTGAGAGCTCTGTGGCTCTGCATGAGCCTTCTGTCCACTGTGTCGAGCGTTTCCCCTGCTCAGCATGTGAGCCCACCATCTGGCATCACCAGCTGAGGGGCATGCACTGGAGGGCAGTGGCTAAGCAGGAGGGGGCAGAGGAGGGCCTGGAACCACCTCCCCACCACGGGCTAGTCCAGCCACCGTTAGCCCTGCTGTCTCAGGATTCACATCTATAAAATCCGGGTAGTCTTGTAGTGTTTCCATGACTATTAAATGAGGTGATGTGTACAGCTGTCCAGTGCTTGCACCATACTCACTCTACTTACATGCACTTATACTATACTTAATAATCTCAGTGCCTGTGAGGGAGGTAACTTTGTTACGGTTTGACTGAAGTAATTCTAAACTAGTTGCTGCCATCAGTTACTTCTGAACTCTTCTGTCGCTTCCAGTACATTGTTGTGCATTAGGCTGAATGCATGAGGCCATGCGGGCCTGACTGGGGACCCCAGGGTAGGGCAGGACCTAGTGAGCCGGCACACTGGTTTTTGTACAGACAGGGAGGTGTGGACTCTTCTTCTACCACCAGTTGTGCCACTTAGGCAAGTTACTGTTCCTTCTCTGCCTCAGTATCCTCTTCTGTAAATTAGGGATGGCCACAGTTTCTGCTTTATAGGCCTGTGAGTGTGGAATAAGGTAATGTTTGTGAAACTGATGTATTGTGAATAGCATATAGTAAATGTTCAATAAATGAGAGGTATTATGCAGCTGTTAGCCAACGGCTCACAGAATTTCAGAACTTGAAGGATTTATGGAGATTAGTTAGTAAACTATTCCCCACCCCTGCCACGTGGGACCCACTGTTCACTTTGTAGGTGGGAAACCAGGTCACAGCAAAGTTAACAGGGTCAACAAATAGCCAGTTAACTGCGACTCGGGACTGGAATCTGGGGGCCCTGCTGCCCAGCTCTGGGATCTTGGACTCTGGGCAGTTTTCTCTCTGTATGGCTGGAAGGGGCAGTCTGTCCTGACTAGGTAATCAGTGCTGTAAATTTGTTAGAAACCATGGCAACCAATAGATTGCTTGAAAAGGTAGAAGACTCAAGGCCAGGGATTGAATTCTATTTCACATCCCAAGGTTTTAGCTGATCATTTTTTTAAAGTCCATTTTCTTTGATATTGCAAGCTCCTATCAGCCTCTCTCTCCACCTCCTTGCCTCAGAAAGCTGATATGTATGCCCTCCCTCCCCACTGCCCTTATTTTATTTAACTACAGTCTGTAGTGAAAACCCTCTTCTCTCAAGTGAAATGAAGCAGCTGGCACCTTTAGGGCTCTCATATTATCATTATTATCATTTAACATTTATAAGTGCTCACAGTATGCTAGACACTATAACATACAGTGGTAAGGAACTTGCCATCTAAATTAGACTCAGATCCACACGAAAGAGAAAAATAGAGGCAGGGGGTGAGTGGGAAGTGGGGTGGAGGCAAGGGAAAAAGTCAGGGGTGCTGCCACACACTTCAAACTCTTGCTGAGCCAATGGCTGTGGAAGACTCAGGAAGACATATCTAATTTTTAGCAAAATGATATAAAAGTGCCCCTAAAGGGATTGTGTGTAATACCAGGGTTTTCTTCATTTCTGCTGGAGAATTTCAGGAAAGCAGTTTCTTGTGAACAGCATTGTTCTAAGTCTGCTCTCTGCTGCCTCTTCCCATCAGCTTTCCCAGGGCCCCCCATGGCCCCCTCCCCATGCGCTTTCGGTTTGAACTCAGAGAATAGCAGGGAGGCAAGGGAATAAAGTGTGGGGCTGCCAGCATGTCTGATCCCATGACAGACATGTGGTGGGCCTAGGGCCACCCCTGAAAGCATCTTTGATCTCTGGGGCTCTCTATGCATTCTATTTTCCCTCCATGGGGCCACTGCCACTGGACGTCCCCCTCCCCAGCTGCCCCCAAGTCCTCCTCCCCCATAGGTAAACTTCCCTTTTTGTAAATCCATTTTTGACCCCAAATAAAATTGTTCTTGCAATGGATCCTTGTTCTGAAAAACTGTGACTCTTTATCCTGTTAATTATTTTTACTGAATATATCTACCCCTTGGAAGTTGAGAATGAAAAGTGACACTATCCATAGTGACAGGGAAATATTTAAACACTGAGTCAAACAGACCCAACATAGTGGGAGCAGAATCAATAATTGAATGATTTAATGAAATAAGGCAAAAATAAATATTTCAAGTGACAACACTTTAATAACTTCTTGTTCACGAAGGTTGCCCAGGGGCTGCACAGAGGGACTCTCCCAACAGAGCGAAGAGCCCGGCAAGGTTCCCAGAGTTCTTGTATTCTCAGCTTTAATAGGTCACTTGGTTCTCTCTCTTTTTTAACAAAAGGCAAATAAAAGCCAGGAGTCCCCTCTGATAGAAGGTAAAACACAAAAATAGCAAACAATGCATTCCGTCCTTTAAGGGACTCAAATCAAACCTAGGACCTTATTCGCTTGAAAAAAATGAGTAGTAGTCTCTCCCCAGGCATTAAAGAGTGGCAAAAATGGCAAATGGTGCAGGAGAGCAGAGGCCAGAGGGCAGGGCCCCTACCGGGGCATCTGCACCTGGCAACTCACCTGGCTCCAGAGAAGTGGGGAAGGCACCGCTGTTGAGGAAAATGCTCTTCTCACCTTATTTTTCCCTCTCCTTTGCTAGCTCTATTGTCCTTTCAGTTCTCTCTTCTTCTTTATTCTAGGACTTATAATGGTTTCATCTGGATCATTGGACATATTTTTTATTAAATTGAACCCTAAATTACGAGTCCCTGAAAACCAGTTATGGACTGCTGCATTAGTTCAAGCTCTAAGAAGGAGGCACCAAGATGGGATTAGATGTGCAAATGTCCAGGAGAGGGGAGTGTGCAGACAATGGAGCAGGTCTGGCTCCTGAGGAAGGAGAAGCAGAAGGAGGGGCGTTAGGGAGGAGGAGGTTCCAACTGAGCAGAGTTTTAAGAAAGGTTCAGCCAGGTTACTGAGCCAGCCTTAAGCCAAAGTTGCTCCCGGGAGGAGACGGAGGTGTGCTGGAATGGGTCTGCCTTCGGCTCCCTGCCCCGCTCAGTCACTGATGGGGAGCAGCCAACACAAGGTGCGCTGACGTGCGGGCAGGTCCAGGAGGACAGCTGGGAATCAGAAGGAAGGCAGGGAGTTGTGCTCCCCACACAGGACCTCTGAAATTCACACTTTGGTCGCCACAACTGCCTTAGTCCACTTAAATCTAGAGAAGCCATCAAGCAGAGCAAATGAAGTCTTGGCCTGAAAACCACATGCAGCATTTAGCACTGTTTCAATACTGACAGCTTCTGTTGATGCATGTGTGAGGAACTGAAGATGGTTCTCATGTTAGACATCACACAGATCCTACGAGGTTGCTTTGATTAACCTATTTTCCAGACAGAAAATGGAGTCTTAGAAGAATGGTACTCACACAGTAATGATTGGTGGGGCCCGAGTTCAAACCTAACTTCTGGTTCCAAAGCCACTACATATATTACCTCTGAAATCACTCCTTTACAGTAGACTTGCAATTTATCAATATATTTATAATATATTTAACATATATTAATACAATAATAATAATATTTATTATATAACATAATTTATATATATAATATAATAGCAATTTATAATATATTTAATGACTGCTAAGTGCCAAGATAGTGTTACTTTCTCAAAACACGTGACTAGAGAAGAAACCTCTTGTAAAATCATGTAGGTCTTTGTACTACCTGAGACTTTGGGAGGAGACACCCGCCAGCCCCAGATGTGCCTCTGTATTCTGAAGAACCACGGTAACATTTTCACCTATTTGTTGAAACTTTGTCTTAATAATATAGCAACTCTGATGGAATGGCCTTCTTGGTATATGAAGGCAATTCTCAAAAGCTCCCATGCCCTATAATAATTGATGTTTTTCAACCATGACCTTGCAGCAAAGACCCAGCTCACAGACCCTTACTGTGCCAACAAACAAAAGCAGCAGAAAAAGTTCTACAAAGTCCCCCAAGGCTTATATTAATACATAACATCACGCATGCCTACACATCTATGAAGTACATTAAAAACTAATTCTTACAAAAGAGTTAGAAGTCCAAATTGATGCTGTTCTGATTTCACTAAAAATATATTAAAACAACAAGCCTCTAAAAACCCAGTTAGCTTAATGACAAAGAGAAGTACAACTAAATTCGACTCTTAACGTGTAGAAATCTGTCACCACTAATGGAAAAAGTGGCTCTGATACTACGAGGTTTTCTCTTGACAAGCCTAAAGGGATGCTGTCAAGTTTGACGGGACTAAAATGCAACACCCACATGCACCCTTGCGTGCAAATAGTACATTTTCCGTTTTAAAATGGCCCCTTGATAGATCTTTTACTCCTAGTGTTTCAGAAGTGATCTCAAATGAAAAATAAACAAATAAATAAGCAAAGCTTTTTGGCTTTGATCCCCTGCTAGTTTGTGAGGACAGATCTGGCAGGAAGAGTGGTACCCACAAACACGACAAACCCAAGTTACCTCCTTGGCTTTTTTTCCTCAGCCAGATAACAACAAGAATTGTAATGACATTCCCACCCTCATTTTAGAGGGCTCCTAGCATTTCGCTGTCAGGGGAGCATTCTCTAAATTTAAAAACTGATTTATATAATGGGCATATCTTCAACTTCTCTGTCTATATCCTTACAGAAAAGCATTTCATTTCTTTACAGAGCAATTGTATGAGCAGACCTACTCCCAAGGGCTACCAAAAAGTTCCCAGCACAAGTCTGTCCCAATCATAATCCAACACAATAAAGGACAAAACACTAGAAATGGCTACCCTACATCAAATAGCTAATATTTAGGCAGGAATTTCCCTCACATAGGCATCCATACCATAAATGCTTCCATAGCATGTGGTTTAAATAAAAGGAATTTAGGCATTAACCTTCTTAGCTTTCAATTCCACTTCTCTGTATATATGACCGGTTAATGGCCACAAAGCGTCGCTCTGCTAGCTCAACAATTATGAGGCACACGTGCATTGCCTACCTACCTGGGACACACCAGCCAAGGCAAGGAGCCCTATGTTCATGGGAGTCAGTTACTTGCCTAAGAGTGTGATTATCCAGTGGTTACAAAATAAAGTTCAAACTCTAGCCCAGTATTCAAGGTTCTCCACAATCTGGCCCCAACATACCTATGCAGCCTTTTCTCTCACTACTGGTCCCCTAGATTTGTGCTGTTCAAAATGTTGTCACCATTTATATGTGGCTATGAAGCAATGGAAATGTGGTTGCTGCGAGTTGACATGTGTTGTAAGTTCAATTTACGTATCAGATTTTGAAGATGAAATGCCAAAGAAAGGATGTAATATATCTCAATATTTTTAAATTGACTACACATAGAAATGACAGACACAAAATAGATTTTAAAATTAATTTCAAGTGTTTCTTTTTTAATAGAGCTACTAGAAAATTTAAAATTGCACACATGGCTTTGAGTGCATTTCCTTCAGGCAGTGCTACCAGACTTTGCTCTTGCCTCCCACACTTCGCTCATTCCATTCTTGTCACCTAATAAAGTCATCTTTGCAATCCTTACTTAAATCCTATCAATCCTTCAAGTCTCTGCTAAAAATTTAAATCCTCCCAGTCAGTGATAACATAATTTTTGAAAAACCTTTCTTATTCTATACATCTCTTATACGTTTGTTATCTTGTGATTTGTTTCACACTATCTGTGTGTACATTCTGACACCTTCAACCCACCTAAATTGCAGTTCCTAATAGGCAGATCATCTTTGGGTGCCCTGATATCTAGCACAATGCCTTGCTCAAAAAAAAGATAGTCAATAAATGTTTATTAAGGGTGGATGGATAAAGGCACAAATGAGAAAAAAATGGATGTATGAATCAAGATATATGAACACAGTGTAGTATTGACAAAAGATTAGACACATAGATTCATGGAACAGAAGAAAGAGTCCATAAATAAATCACACCAAAACATTCCCAACTGTGACAAAGGTGCAAAGACAGTTCTGTGGAGAATTCAACATCTGGTGCTGGAACAACAGGATGTCCATATGTAAAAAAAATTTAACCTAGACCTTACCCTTGTATTGTTCATAAAAAATGAACTCAAAATTGATTGTAGACATGAATGTAAAATGACAAGTTACAAAGCTTCTAGAAGGAAAGATGAGAAAATCTGCATGCTTTTGGCTTTGGTAATGTTCTTTTACATTCAATACCAAAAGCTAAATCCATGAGAGAAATACAAACTTATTAAAAATACAAACTTATGCTCTGTGAAAGACTGTCAAAAGAATGAAAAGAAAAGACATGGATTGGAAGAAAATATTTATAAACCACATATCTGACAAAGAATTTGTATCTAAACTATCCAAAGAACCATTAAAACTAAACAATAAGAAAATGAAAGACTCAATTAAAAACTGGGCAAGAGATCTGAATAGATACCATACTGGGGGAGATACACAGATGGCAAATAAACATATGAAAAGTTGCTTAGCATCATTTGTCAGTAGGTGAATGCAAAGAAAAACAAGAACAAAAAAGCAATATCTTACATCTTATACAAAAATATATGTAAGGTAAATAAATAAAGTGGTTAGAAGAAAACTAGAGTAAATCTTCATGACCATGGATTAGACATTAATTTCTTAAATATGACACCAAAAACACAAGCCACAAAAGTAACATTTTTAAAATTTAACTCCATCAAAATCAAAGTTGTTTGTGCCTCAAAGAACACCATAAAGTGAAAAGACAATTCAATATAGGAGAAAATATTTGCAAATCATATGTCTGATAAGGGACTTATACAACATATAAAATTTTTTTAAAACATAACAATAAAAAGACAAATAATGCAGTTTAAAAATGGGCAAAGGATTTGAATAGACATTCCTCCAAAAAATATATACAACTGGCCAAGCACAGGAAAAGAACAATAAAAATCACTTGGGAAATGCAAATCAAACCATAATGAGATAGCACTGCACAAATGCTAGGATGGCTATAATAAAAAGTATGAACAATAACAAGTGTTGGTGAGAATGTAGGGAAATTAGAACACCCCTACATTGCTGGAAGGAAGGTAAAATGGTGCACCCACTTTGGAAAACAGTTTGGAAGTTCTTCAAAAAAGTAAACATAAACTTTCCATGTGACCCAGCAATTCCCAAGAGAATTGAAGACATATGTCCAAACAGGTACTTATACACAAATATTCATAGCAGCATTATGCAAAATAGCCCCAAACTAGAAACAATCCAAATGCCCACCACTTAACTAATGGTTTCACAAAATGTAGTATATCCATACTATGAAATGTTATTCAGCTATATAAATAAATGAAGCACTGCCACACACTACAACATGGAAGACCTTATCCTTTATGTTAAATTAAAGAAGCCAGACACAAAAAGCTACATTTTATGTGATTCCATTTAAATGAAATGTCCAGAACAGGCAAATCAATAAAGGCAGAAAACAGAGTAGTAATTGCCAGGGGCTGGGTAACAGGGCAGTGAGGAGTAACTGCTGATGGGTACGGGGCTTCTTTTTGGAGGGATGAAATGTTCTGGGAGTAGACAGTGGTGATGGTTGTACCAATCTATGAAATATAAAAACAACTGAAATGTGTGGTGAAGAGAGTAAATTTCCTGGCATGTGAATTTATATCTAAATAAAGCTGCTATTTTTAAAAAAATGCGACACAACTATACTCCTATTAAAATAACTAAAAGAAAAGTAAAACTGAATACAATTATGGGTAAGGATGGGGAGCTGTAAGAGCTCTCATTCATCACTGGTGGGAATGCAAAATGGTGCAACCACTTTGGAGTTTGGAACTTTTTTACAAAGCTAAGCATCATCTTATCCCTTGATCCTATAGTCCTGTTTCTAGGGATTTACCCAACTAATTTGAAAATTTACATTCACACAAACATGCCAAGACAATTGTTTATAGCACCTTTATTACTAATTTCTAAGAACTAGAAACAACCAAGATGTTCTTCAAAAATTGAATAGCTAAGCAAACTGTGGTACAGCCATACAATGAATATTATTCAGTGATAAAAAAGAATGAGCTATAAAACTATGCAAAGAAATGGGTGAGATTTAAATGCATATTACTAAATGAAAGAAGTTAGCATAGAAGTGCATACTAATACAAAATTAACTCAAAATGGGTGAAAGCCCTAAACTTAAAAACCCAAACTATAAAACCTTTAGGAGAAAACAGAGAAAAGCTTCATGACTCTTTCTTGGATATGATACCAAGAGTGCAGGCAACAAAACAATAGGTAAATTGGATGACAGAAAAGCTAAAAACTGTGCATCAAAGGACACTATTAACAAAGTGAAAAGAATGGGAGAAAATATTTGCAAATCATATTACTGATAAGAGGTTGATATCCAGAATATATAAAGAACTCCTATAGTTCAACAACAAAACTAGCAAAAAACAATTTTAAAATGAGCAAAGGACTGGAATGGACATTTCTCCACAGAAGATATGTAATGAACAATAAGAACATGAAAAGATGCTCAACTTCACTAACCATTAGTGAAATGCAAATCAAAACCACAATGAGATACCACTTCATTCCCATTAGGATGGCTTTTATTAAAAAAAGCAGAAAATATCAAATGTTGGCAAGGATGTGAAGAAATTAGAACACTTTTGCTGGTGGGAATGTAAAACGATGCAGTAACTTGGAATGCATTATGGCAGTTTCTCAAAAAATTAAACAGAGAACTGCCAAATGACCCAGCAATTCCATTCCTGGGTATATACCCAAAAGAATTGAAAGCAAGAACTAGAACAGATATTTGTATATGCACTCTTATAGCAGCACTTTTTACAATAGTCCCAAAGCAGAAACAACACAAAAATGTCTATTGATGAATGGATAAATAAAATGTAGCATTTATATACAATGAATATTATTCAACCTTAAAAAAGAAGATAATACTGACACATGCTACAATATGGAAGAACTTTGAAGTGAATTTTGCTAAACGAAATAAGCCATTCATGAAAGGACAAAACCTGCATGACCCCATTTACATGAATTCACAGAGACAGAAAGTAGAATGGTGGTTAGTAGGGCTGCGGGGAGGGGTAGAATGAGCAGTTATTACTTAATGGGCACATTTTCAATTTTGCAAGATGAAAGTTCTGGAAGTAGGTGGTGGTAATAGCTGCAAAACATGTGGATTTACTTAATGCCACTGAATTGTAAACTTAGAACTGGTTAAGATGGTAAACTTTATATTATGTGTACTTTTACCACAGTGAAAATATTTTTAAAAGCGACATAGTATATGATTCCAGTTATATGACATTCTGGAAAAGGCAAAACTTAGATGTTTAACAGATCAGCATCTGCCAGGGTCTCAGCAAGGTGACATTGGCAGGGAATAGTTGTATAGGTGATGTGTAGTGGATATTTCAAGCACTAAAACTCTTGTATGATACGGTAATAGTGGACACATGCACTATGCATTTGTTAAAACACATAGAACCTTACAACATACAGAGTGAACTTTAACATACACAAATTTTTAAAAATCATTTACGAGGGGGAGGTATTCCAGGAAGGAATGCAGATTGTGACATGAAAATACAACTGTATTACAAACATCCAAAACAACCTCACCAAAGGAGGTGGGGGTGAAGGTGCTGAAGAAAGTAGCTTTGGAAATAAGCAGAATCTGTAAGACTAAAGGCGAAAGGAGCTAGACACAACCACTGGACTCTAGTCAATAAAGTCATTCCCCATAAGGAAATGGATTAATAAATCTTATGTTACTATGCATATATGCTGGAATTTAGCAATTAAATAAATGGACAGTGATTGGTGGGATCCAGGTTTTCTTACTGCTGGAGTGGGAATATACAGATCAACAAGGGAGGAAGATAGAATGATCCAGGTGGTGATACATTAGGTTTGGAGACATTAGTATGTATTTACGTTTAGCTAAATGTAACTACAGATGGTTACATGGAGAAATAATGGTACATGTGTATGTATGCAGGTCAGTAGCCACACATATGTTTCTTTGCTCTGTCAGCTGAGATGGCCTTGGAGCTACGAAGCAGTGATGCTCTGGTAGCCACAGCACACCTCCCTCACAGCCTGTTTCTAATAACTTTTTCCAATCAGAGGAACCAGAACTCCTTGAGGGAATGGTTGATTCTAGAACTGAGAGCAGGAAATATACAAGGTAAAGCTGGAGGATCTTGTAGTGTCAGAAAGTAAGAAAATGCCCCAAGGGGAAAAAGAAGCCCTAAGCATAGGGGACCTCCAAGGAACCCAGTGGTCAACAGGAGCTCCCAAGACACGAAACGATAATCATTTGAGCAACAAAGTAAATAAGTCATAATGGATTATAACCAAAAATATAAAACAAATATCTACTATGTCCATACTGGTATAAAAAATGACTGAGCAATAAATTAAATGGGTCAGAATAGACAAATTTCCAGTGCAGCAGAGCTCCAAATAATTTATGTAGATACACAGCCTTCAAAAAGATAGAACCTAAGTCCCCACTCCTGAAATGTGAACTGTATACTTCTTCCAAAAAAGGACAGTATGAAAAATGAGGAAAAAGTGTAACTTTACACTGAGGAAACCTGACAAAAATACTACCACACATGGGTGATCAAGGTAACATTAACATGTTAACAAAGTTGACATCATTTTGATTGTATGTCCTTGATAAGATATGGTAAGAATGGCATTTTACCTTTGTGGTCTCCCAGTAACCCCAAAATAATCATGAAAAAACATCAGATAAACTCAAGCTGAGGGACATTCTATGAATTTCTGATCAGTAGTCCTTGAAACTGTCAAGGCCATCAAAAACAAGCAAAGTCTGAGAAACTGTCCTAGTCAAGAGGAGCTTAAGGAGACAACTAAAGGTAATATGATATACTGGATGTGATTCTGGAAGAGAAAAGGGACATTAAGTAAAAGTAAGAAAATTTGAACAAAATATGGACTTAGTTAATAATGCATCAATATTGGTTCATTAATGGTAACCAGAATACCATCAAATGTAAACTGTTAATAAAAGGGGAAATTGGATATGGAGTATATGGGAACTCTCTGTACTGGTTTCACAATTTTCTTTAAATACAGAACAATTCTAAAATAAGAAGTTCCCTAAAAGTAAGGAAAATGGATTATGGGAGTCTTCTCAGAGGCTGGCAAAGGGTGAATTTTCAGTGGCATATGAAACAGTTACATCTTTCAGATGCTCCCTTACTCGTCATTGCTCTTTGTCTTGCAAAAATGGTTCACTAACATTCACATTTCTTTTCCCAATTATGAGTCTATCTATTCCTACTTGGATCCCGCCATCAGAGAGAATTAAAAGTCAGTCATCGTTTGCTGTTTTCCTTTCTTTCGACTCTTTCCCACACCCTGCAAACTTTTCCTGTGTTTCTAGCACCCGATCCTCAGAATTCCCAAAGCAATACTTATACTTCCTCCATTTTGGTAAATGAATATGAACAACACTTAAAATACCTGGGAAAATATTTAATCCCAAATTCCCACATAGCACAATTCTACAGGACAATTTCCAGAATGAAAGCCTTCCCAGTATAACCCAGAAAATTATCAGTAAGATTTTCTTTCTTAACATGTCCCTTTACCACATTCTGAAGGAGAGACCTGAGTTAAACTTTATAAACTAAAGCTAAAACAAAAGCAAACAAAACCATTTAAAAATTCTGAAAAACAGCTAGAAATGTACCTTGTGGAATATAAAAAAAAATATTACATAAAGAAAGATGTAATTGGTTGAGTCCCTGGGAATAAGTAGACCCAGACACTGTTATTAAAACCAGTTACACCTCTAATTTTTACCTGCAGCTAGTTAAGCCAGGGTTACTCCTGAAATGTCAAACAGCCAATGTGAAGGGATTTATTGTAGGAGATGTAATTCCCAATTCTGGCTGGTAAAACAAACTTTATGGAGGACTTCTGGACTTTTATAATGATGGAGTATAACCCAAGGTAGGATAAATTCATAATCTCTTAGGACAAATAGCCTTTAAAAATTCAACCTAGTATCTAATTCACTGTTGAAATGAGTGAAATTTTCTGTAGAAGTCACATGACATATTCATTGTATAGGACAAAACCCCCTATCAGCTTAATCTCAGGTCTACCTATCCATTTGCTCTAATTTTGTAGAGCCTGTAATAACATCATTGAACATAGAAATTCTTGTATGGTTTGTGTTTAACCTGAGGTAAGCTTTAGATAATAACCACTTATTAGAAATCTGTTATCGTGGTCTAGCAGTGTGTATACTATGTCGCTTTCATATTATACAAAGGGGACCTACCTATAATAGTCAAATTGTCATTGTCCCTAAACAAATTTCTTTAAAGAAAGGCCTATAAAAATCCAATTAGATTGTGCATGGAGTACCATCAGGTTGAAATGCTGCAACAGTAAAAGTCAAGATTAACTTGACCTTTTAAAAAGATTGTATTACAGGCAAAGCCACACTAGCTTGTGGAGGACTTTGAGTTAATTCTGTGCCCCGAAAAGATTGGAAAATGGCAAACATAAGTGTATCTTGAAAGCCCCAGGGTATTTTGGAGTCTGGTTACCATTCCCCCTCTCTGGGCTTGATCACTGTAGCTGTGAAGGCCCCAGGACACAGCACAGCTCTCTATTCTACAATTTCCGTGGCCTGGGCCTGGGCATAAGTCCTCCCCCAACCCCCCAGTGCCTTTGAAGTGTCAACAGGAAGCCAGCAGCTATGTTGGCCCCACCCCTTCCAAGGGACTTAGTCGGTCTGAGTGTTTTAAACGCTACCAGATCCGAAAGGGATCCGGTTCCTGGTGATATAGTATCACTGCAGATTTTGGTGACATTGGGAAGAACACTCAGAAAGAAATACTCAGGCACTTTTCATTGGTATCACCAGATTATTCATAAAAAGAGAGAGTTTTGGTCAACCAATTAAAATCCCCATCTGTTTCCTTTTCTCCTCTGTCTCAGATTAGACAATTCAAGGGGTAGAAGACACACCATCTTGAGAAGCATCTGCCCTGTTATGGGATAGTTCTAATTGCTGGAAATATCTGCCTTATATTGAGCCAAATTTTGCCTCTCAATGGTTGATATCAATTGGTCCTAT
Source organism: Manis pentadactyla (assembly GCF_030020395.1). Classification (NCBI taxonomy): domain Eukaryota; kingdom Metazoa; phylum Chordata; class Mammalia; order Pholidota; family Manidae; genus Manis; species Manis pentadactyla. The sequence continues at coordinate 104,241,094 of NC_080024.1, forward strand.
TGTGTCCTTGGGAAATATATAAAATACGTTTTTCCACATTCAGCTGCCACACAGCTTTTTAAATATTTAAAGACAGTCATGATAATAACAAAACCATCATTGTTTCCTGAGCATCTTCTGGGTAGCAGTACTATACCAGTTATTTCATGTATGTACATAGATGGACAGAATGTCCTTCAGCGGAACCCCATACAGGAGGAGCACTGACTATATTTGCATGGAAAACTTGACCTCATTTGTGGTGGGGAGGGTGGGATGGGATTCTGAGATCTCAAAGGTCACAGAAATGTGGACAGAAAGCTGTTTGCTATGGAGGGTAGATTCTGTTATATGAGTGGATCTTTGTTTTGCTGAGAATCATGGTAAGTTTGGTTTTTCAAATTAAGTACAGTAGCCGGGAGAGAATGGTTTGTTCTCATAGAAGGGAAAGGAATTTGATGACCCCAGTATCCTAAAGAGAGAGAGAGAAGCCGGTGAGCCTGGATGTGGGAAGGATCCCCACACACACTGTCCACTTACTGTCACGGCAGTGAGGACAGAGCTGAAAATAGTGGTGTTGGGGGTGGGAGAGTTGAAGCTTTTTCCTTTGGGAAGTGGACAGGGTGCATCTCCTCATTCATCTACTGGATAAGATCTTCGTTAAATCTGCATAGCTCACCAAGACTTCTGAGCAGAAATTTTAGGGAAACTCAAAGAGCTGCTCATGAGATGTGCATTCAGGAGGTTCTAGAGTAGACCCCAGAGACACTGACAGAGGAGCCTAGGAGAGGCTAGCCCAAATCAGTGTTATGGGAAAGACGCTAATGGTATTTTATCACTGACGATCCTGGGAGACAGAGAAATTAAGTGACTTGCCTGAGGTTACAAGTGGAGTTGAGTCTATCTGATTTGTTTCACTCCATGGCGACTCATCACGTGTCCCCTGTGACTTAACATCTTCCCTCTAAGATTAACATTTCTATTTCCTCAACCTTCCCATGTGACATACTTTCCAGCTCTCTCCCTATCCTTACCTTCTCTGTCTACTTTCTAATTGTGAAACTGCCCGGTTTGCCTACTTCTTGTTGAATTAATGCCACAAGGTATATTTATTAACATTTATTAACGCAATGTGATTGTTTTTAACATGCTTTGAGTTTTTTTGCATAAATTAAAACAAATTCTTCCCATCCCTGTTTACACACAGCCAGTAATTTACATCACTTACTATATTTTTCTGACTACTGAGTAATTAGTATTTATTATAGGCAAAATTTTTAAAATAATGGAAAATATGAACAAAAATAAATATCTCCAGCTCCAATGACTACAGATAATAATTGTTAATGTTTGGAGACATATTTCTTCATTCTTTTGTATGCATGTATACACTGATTTTATAGTTTCTTTTCTGAATCTAAATGCCAGACCAGCATTTATCATGTTAAGTTTTATTTAATGAGTTGGGCTTCTCACTACAATTTATCAAAATAAGTTTGAATTCTCATGCTTTCATTTATTTTATTAGCTACCTGTGGCAGAAACCTACAGCACCGTTCCTTCCACATCTTTTGAGAGGAATGCCTCTCCCACCCCCTCGCCAGTTTGTGACCATGTCCCTTCCCAACTCTCATATGACTCAGCTTATCCATTTGACATAATTAAGCACTACTCCTTGCTTGAAATCTGTTCATTTGGTCCCAGAGAACAGTTTCCTCACGGTCCTCGTTTTACATCCTGGTTGCACCTTCTCAGTCTCCTTTGCTCTCTCTTATAACTTCTTAAATGCCTTTGGGTTCAGTTTCTGATTGCCACTGTTTTCTCTCAATTTTTCTATCAATTTCTCTCACCGATTCCCCCTCCCTAAGTGAGCCCCTAAAGTCCCATGGCTTGAAATACTATCTTTGCACAAATGAATCCAACACTCACCCCTCCAGCTCCAACCTACCTGAACGTGCCCATCGTGCCACACCCGTACTGCTTGCTTGACATCTCTTGGATGTCTAAGAACCTCTCAACCAACCCTGTCCAAAATCAAATGCTAGATATTTCCCCTCAAATCTGCTCCTTCCAGATTCCTTCCCACTGCAGTAAAAGGTGACTTCATTCTACCATTCACTCTGGAGACAAACTGTCAAGTCACCTTCCTTCTCTTCCTCTCATGTCCTACATTTAACAGTAGACAGCTGAGGGCCTGGTAAGAATCTGACCACTTCCATCTATCTTTACACCAGCGTCCAGAACACCATGCTATCTCCTATGGATCTCTGTGATAATCTTTTAACTATTCTTCCTGCCTTCATGCTGCCACCACATAGTCATTTTCCACACAGCAGCCCAAGTGAGCCCCCTAAAACCAGGAAGTCCGTGTCATTCCTCTGCTCCAGACCTGGCGGCGGCTCCCACCTCACTCGGCTACAGTCCGTGGCCTGCCGGGCACCCAGGAGCCCATGACCTGGCCAGGCCACCTGCCCTCCGTCTTTTCACCCCAGCTCCTCCCACCCCAGCCACTGGCCTTGCTGCTCTTTGAATCCAGGCACACTCCTGCCTTTGGGCTTCACACTTCCTGTTCCCTCTGCCTGGAGCCTCCTCCCAGGACCTTCCTCAGGTCTCTGCTCAAATGTCACTTTACCAGACAGACCTTCCCTAGCCACCCTCTACAAAATAATGTCTCCTGCCCTTCACCTTTTCCGAGTCACTCTATCTGCTTGTCACACTTTTTCTTCTATATTGCACTTGTCACCATTTTACTATAATATTTTAAGTTTTTTCTTTATTGACTTTTCCATCTCCCACCCCAAATATATGCTCTGTGAGAGCAAGCGCATGGGTCTTTTTTTTTGTCCTGTACTTTAAGTGCCTAAAAACAGTTCTTGGCACATGCTAAGAATACAACTTACATTTGTGGGTTGAATTAACTAATAAATCGATGAATTTATCTCTTGACCACAATGGATTGGTTTTGAGAAGTCACCAGGTACAAACAAAATCAAATGCCTTTCCCAGGGATTAACAGAGTTGAGCCTGGTATGTAAGACAACAGACTGCCGAGCTGCCAGGAGCCATTTTTTTCTCCATCACATGGATTCCACGAACAGGAAGCCACTCCGCAAGAGGGAAGGTACAATTACACCACATATAAAATAAAATTGAATATATAATGTTTACTATACACCAGGTGCCCAATGCATTCTCTATCTCTCTGTATATCAGTATCTATATCTATATCTATCATTTGTGTACGTATGTAACTTTCCACTAATTTATTTAATTCTAGTAACAACCCATTCATATTTCCATTTTATGGCTGAAGAAACTGAGGCACTGAGAAGTGATGTGTCCAGCATTGTGCAGAGCTGGGAATAAAAACAGCCTGCCCTGGTCCCCACTGTGCTTTATAGTCTTTCCAGAAGTCTGAGTTCTTAGTGGTTTCTGGGGCCACACTGTATGCCTAGTATCTTTATAATTAATTTCTGTTTCAGTTATGTCACATAGTCTCTTTGCTTGCCACCAAAAGAATCCAGTTAAGACACCTGAAACTAATATAATATTATGTCTATTATATTTCAATAAAAAAGTTCCTTTAAAGAATCCATTTAGTACACCATTCATCTTTGCTTTGTGATGAGAGCAAATCTGATTAGCATAACTTCACTTGAGAGATTATTAACACACTTACATGGCATTCAAGTTCCGAGTCACAAAAAATTAATTCCCACATTTTTCTGTTGTCCACTAGGTTATTGTGGAAAATATTTATCAGATGCCTTGTGGAAATCTAGGTGCCCAGTCATTATAGGGATTCTCCAGATGCACAAATCTAATAATCTTAACAAGAAAGAAAATAAAATTCATTTGACCTGACTTGTTGCTTAGGAACCCTACCTTAAAATTTTTTCTAAGCATCAGACTTCCTGCTCAGTAGTATCTGATTGTGTTCACATGTTTCCTCTTCCTGAAAATGTAAGTAGTTGCCTCTCTTCCGTTTTCTGGCACCTCTCCCATTGGCTATTATTTCTCAGAGCACATCTTCGATTTATTTTAGCAGTTTGGGATAAAAATCTTTTGGCTCACTGAAGGTGTGGAGAGAGATCAGCTCTGACTCCTGGCTTGCTTGAGCATCAGGGGGCTGGATTTTGTTTTGTGTTTTTATTTGTGGCGTGGGGTGTGAGGGGGGATTTTCCTTGGTGAATAATACAAGGCAGAGGAAAGCTCAGTTTCTGTCTCCTGTCATCTGCCAACTTTATACCACCTTCTCCATGTAGTGGACCAAGGCTTCCCCTGTTTTTCTTGAGCTTTAAAGAATTTGTTCTTGTCTTTAGTTTGTTTTGTGAGCCTCAGCTCAGCCTGGGTTTTAGCCTTCCTCATACAATTCCCACAAGTTGAGATGCTTTGCTTTAAAAATCAATCCTTCATTTTTTCATCTTTCGTACATAACTTTTTATAAAAACTTGATCTCCACAGAGAGCTTACTCTATAATCACATTGATAAGTTTGCCAGATAAATACAGTATGTCCAGTAAAATTTGAATTTCAGATAAACATTGAAGAACTTTTAGTATAAAATATGTTCTATGCAATATTTGGGACATATTTGCACTAAAAAAAATGCATTGATTGACTGAAATTCAATTTAACTGATCATTCTGTAACTCATTTTAACTAAAATTCAATTTAACTGATCATTCTGTAATTCACTTGCTAAATCTGTCAACCCTGCACTGTTAATTCTGTTTTGTTTGGTCTGCTTTGGCTTTAAATAGTTTCAACTTTTCTTAGTCACTGAGATTGCAACAATATAATCAAAATTTTAGCTTTGGAAATTCCTGTTCCTCTTGAATTGGATTTACAGTTTGCTTCACAGTGTTTAAGGGACCTTACTTCATCAGCCTGCTTGAGCTGCAGTAACAAAACACCGCAGACTCAGTGGTTTAACAGCATTTATCTTCTCAGAGGTTCTGGAGCCCGGAAGTCCACCATCGAGGTGCCTGCAAATTGAGTTTTGGGGAGAGCTCTCTTCTGGCTTGTGGATGGCCATCCTCTCTCTGCGTCCTTACACGGCCTTTCCTATGTGCTCTCAAGGGGACAGAGAGAGGGAGAGGGAGAAGGATGTGGACAGCTAAGGGAGGCAGAGGTGGGAGGGAGAAAGAGTAAGAGATCCTCCTGTCCTTATAGGACCACCAGTCCTACTGGATAAGGTCTCCACCCCTGTGACCTTGTGTAACCTTAATTACCTCCAGAGACTATTAGGGCTTCAGCATATGAATTTGGGGGAACACAATTCAATCCATATCAATGATCTGCTTGTTCTCTGGATTGTGTCCTCTTTACTTGTATAAAAAAAAATCCTGGGCACATGTCTTTGCTCACACAGATGTCCCTTCTCCCCTTACTCATAAACTCAAAGTTAGTGTAGTCCCTCTCTGGCAGGTCTCTGAAAGAAATAGCATTAAAACAACAATTCACCAGGAGGCAGGCAAAGCACCTTACTTATCCTATTCAATCCCTGCAAGATCTGCAAGAGATAGAGTATTAGGGTATTCCAGAGAAACAGAACCAATATGTGTAAAGAAGTGCAAAGAGCAGCAAAAGTCAGGAACAAGAACTAATAAAACCTAGCTAAACCCTAGAGCAAGAGCCACCCAGTTTTCATAGAAACTACCCGAAGCTAACACGCCTGCCCTAAGTTAGATAACCAGAGGTGGGCAGTAGCCTCGGGACATAACCCATGATAAGTCACGTAGACACGCTTGTGTGAGCTAGAGATTACGGGAAGCGGTTAGGTAACCGGGGCGTTCTCGTTTCAACTCCATTGGTTAAAATATAGAATATATAGAATGTGTTTTAAAATTATTGGTTGTAGAAATGCGCGGGCTTCGGTGCAACGGCTATGAAAACCCTATATAATCCCTACCTAAAGTTGCCTAGGGGTCGGCAGCTCGGACTCGGCCTGCGTGTCAGGGGAGGTGCTGTCGGCCCCAGCTAGCTGGCTGAATAAAGACTTTGCTTGGATTTACATCTCCATGTCCATGTGGTTGGCTCTCTGGGGAAACCCCAGAGTCCTGGACCCTAACATTTTGGGGGCTCATCCAGGATTCGAGCGGCTTCCCTGGGAACAAAGGACGGCTGGAGGCAAGGTCTAATTGTCCGGACGGGGCAGTGTAATTTGAGGGTCGTCCCCTCGTGTCTGCATAAACCCATTGTAAAGCGGGAGTCGCCATCCCGTGTATGGTCTCGGGTTAGTGACCCCGAGTGAGGAAGTCTGGGTTGGTAGTCCCGGCCCCCAGGTTAGCGACCCTGGGTGAAGTCCAGGTAACCAATTCTGGCCCTGGGGTCTGAGTGACTCGGCCTTGGGAAGGCAAGTCCGATCGGCAGGAACCTGGCGCCCAAGGAGGAAAAGATCGAGCTCGTCACCCTGCGGCAGTCTGAGTGGATGCCTTTCGGAAGAATCACGAGAGTTTTTGAGGATCCTGAAAGTGGTGAGTGTGGTGCGCACCAGAGTGAGAGAAGGACCGGTCCGAGCGAGTGCGATCAGATGTGGTGTGTGTGTTTAGTGTTATTGTTGCTTGTTTTATTGTGTTTTGGTTTATATTTCTTTCTGCGCTTATCATTTTAAGTTTCCCCTATTCTGAGGTTCTCCTGTTCTTTCCATTCCTCCTTTCTGCCACTAAATCATTCCCTGCGGGCACAGGTTGGGCAATTAAGAGCCATTAGGACGCCTGCTGCTAGAAGACTCCCGTGACAGGATAAGGGGGTCACAGCCGCAAATCCCAGATAAATTTGCGTCCCCCGCAGAAGAAAAAAACTGCAACGACAGGCACCCGTTCACAAGCACATACACCAGTCATCTTGTTTTAAGTGGCATCTCTATCCTTCGCTTTTGTCTTCCTCACTATGGGCCAAACTCAGGCTACTCCTAAAGGTCTGATCCTTTCCCATTTTCCAAAGGTGAAGGAACAGGCCTTAAATATGGGTCTTAGCATCAAGAAAGGTAAGCTCGACACCCTTTCCTCTCCCGAGTGGCCTTCCTTTGAAGTAGGCTGGCCGATGCAGGGGTCTCTTTCCTTGGACCTTATCGGCAAAGTCAAAGCCATTATCTCCCAGCCAGACCCTGAGGGCCACCCCGACCAACTTCCCTATATTCTTGTCTGGGAAAATTTGGCCGAGAATCCCCATTCCTGGCTGAGGCCCTTTTTGGTGGGGAAACCTCACACCGACCCACTAAAGACTTCCGTCCTAGTTGCCTGGGAAGATTTAAAGCCCTCTGATCGCAGAGCCAGAACCCCGAGTGCACCGCCTGTTCTCTCGGACAGTTCTCCCCTATACCCCCCTCTGCCAATTGAGCGGCCACCCCCGTATGCGGCTCCGAGGGAGGAATGGGGTGAAGCCGCTGGGGGGGTAGAAAATGAAGTTGGGGAGCCCAGCAGGGACCAGGCAGCTGCAGCTTCTCCAGATTCTTCAGCAAGAGAAAACAGGAGGCCAGGGAGAGTGGGAGGTATGGCCGCAGCTTTTCCAGGTTCTCCAGCAAGAGAGGGCAGGAGGCCAGGGATAGCGGGAGGAATGCAGTTAAGGCCTCGGGGGGCCAGGGAACAAGAAGGGGAGGCTCCCTCCTCCACCTCAGAAGGAGCAGTGCCGGTCCTGCCTGTGTGTGCCATCGGTGCAGGCAGTCCGGACGGAGCTCAACAATATGAGTACTGGCCCTTTTCATCTAGTGACCTCTATAATTGGAAGACTCAGAACCCTCCCTTCTCGGAGGACCCCAAGTTTCTTATAGGTCTGGTGGAGTCCATTATGTTTACCCATTGTCCCACATGGGACGACTGCCAGCAATTGCTCCGCACCCTCTTCACAACGGAAGAGTGAGAGCGTATCCTCAATGAGGGCAGGAAAAATGTCCTCGGAGAAAATGGAAGACCCACTACCCTCCAGCCCATCACCGACGAGGCGTTCCCACTTGCACGCCTGAATTGGGACTTCGGGACTGCAGAAGGTAGGGAGCGTCTCCGGGTCTACCGCCAGACTCTGATGACTGGTCTCCAGGCGGCCGCCAAGCGGCCCACTAACCTAGCTAAAGTAAAAACTATTGTTCAGGGGGAAATGGAAAGCCTGGCAGTGTATCTGGAAAGGCTGTTTGATGCTTACAGGCAATATACCCCATAAACCCAGAAGCAGAGGAACATAGATGAGCTGTAGTCCTTTCATTCATCAACCAGGCAGCCACCGATATCCAGAGGAAACTCCACAAGTGGGATGACCTGGGGGAAATATCTATTAGAGAAATGCTGCAGCAAGCGGAGAAGGTCTTCAATGCTAGGGAAACTCCAGAAGACAGAGAGGAAAGGCTGAGGAAAGAGAAATGGGTAATGCAGGAGAAAAATAGGAAAGAAGACAGAGAATTTCAGAGGAGGGAGAATAAGAAGCAGAGGGAGGAGATGGCCAGGATATTCCTGGCCGGGGTGAAGGAGAGCCCTAGATCACCTCGAAGAACAGGGCCCCGCCAATCCCAACTAGGACGAGATCAATGCGCCCTGTGTAAGAGATATGGGCATTGGAAGAGGGAGGGCCCCAAAAGGAGGGAACAAGGCGGAGGGAACCCCGTTAAGACCCTACACGTAGGAGAGGAGAATTGACGGGGACGGGGCTAGGCACCCCTCCCCGAGTCCTGGGTAACCCTGTGCGTGGAGGGGACTCCCATTGGTTCATGGTAGATACTGGGGCACAGTATTCAGTTCTCAACCAAGCCCACGGTCCCCTAAACCCAGGACGCACAAGTATAGTCCAAGGAGCGACAGGGTCCAAGAGATGTGCCTCGATTACTAACAGAAAAGTGGACCTAGGAAGGCATCAAGTCGCTCACTCATTTCTGGTTGTACCCAAGAGCCCCGCACCATTGCTGGGCAGAGACTTACTAACCAAGGTCGGGGCGCGCATCCATTTTGAACCCGAGGGGATAAAGATCATGGACAAAGAAGGGCAGCCCTTACAACCGGTACATGTGTTGACTCTATCCCTGGCCGATGAACATCGCCTGTTTCAGGCGGATCAAGAAGAGGGGGGCCAGGGAGAACAGGGAGAAATTGACTTTTGGTTGCAGAGGTTCCCTTCTGCATGGGCCGAAACCGGAGGAATCGGTCTCACCAAACATCTGCCCCCAGTTGTTGTTCAACTCAAAGCCGCGGCCCTACCCGTTCGGGTCCGGCAGTATCCAATACCAGAAAAGGTTAGGAAGGGGATAGCACCCCATATCCACAGACTGTTGGAGACAGGAATCCTTAAACCCTGCCGATCCGCATAGAATACGCCCCTTCTTCCAGTAAGGAAGCCTGGCAGTGGGGATTACAGACCGGTGCAGGACTTGCGAAAGGTCAATGAGAGAATAGAAGACATCCACCCTACAGTGCCCAACCCTTACACCCTACTCAGCCACCTGCCACCCTCACATGTGTGGTATACTACTCTAGACCTGAAAGATGCCTTCTTCAGTATCCCACTCTCTGAAGTTAGTCAGCCTTTGTTTGCCTTTGAGTGGCAGGAGCCAGGGGGAGGAAGAAATGGGCAACTTACCTGGACTATACTGCCACAGGGCTTCAAGAACTCTCCCACCTTATTCAATGAAGCCCTAAGCCAGGACCTAGAGCCCTTTCGCAGGAGCCACCCCCACGTGACACTGCTGCAGTATGTGGATGACGTGTTGCTGGCCACAGAAACCCGTGAGGAGTGCGAAGAAGCCACAGGGAACTTGCTGGCTGAACTAGGCGCACTGGGATATCGAGCCAGCGCCAAGAAAGCCCACATCTGTCAGAGGTCAGTGGTCTACCTGGTGTATAAAATATCTAATGGAGCCACGTGGCTAACGCAGGCCATGAAACAAACTATCCTGACTATCCCCATCCCTTCCTCACCCCAGGGAGTGAGGGAATTTCTTGGCTCAGCCGGGTTCTGCAGGCTCTGGATTCCAGGATACGCAGAAATAGCCCGACCGCTATATGAGGCGACCAAAGAAGGGCCGGGCTGGCAATCGAATCAAGAACAACAAGAGGCTTTTGACAGACTGAAAGAAGCTCTCCTCCGGGCCCCCGCCCTATCTCTGCCAGACCCAGAAATACCCTTCATCCTGTTTGTAGATGAAAAGAAGGGAGTGGCTAAAGGAGTCCTGGCTCAGCAGCTGGGCCCATGGAAGAGACCTGTGGCCTATTTGTCCAAGCGGCTGGACCCAGTGGCCTCTGGGTGGCCACCTTGTCTGCGTATCCTAGTAGCCATCGCTCTACTAGTAAAAGAGGCAGACAAGCTGACTTTTGGCCAGAACCTGAGGGTAACAACCCCACATACTGTAGAGGGGATCCTCAGGCATCCTCCAGGAAAATAGATGACGAATACAAGACTCACCCACTACCAAGGGCTCCTACTAGATTCTCCACGAATTGTCTTCTCTGACTCGGTGACCCTAAATCCTGCCACCCTTCTGCCAGACCCAGATCTGTCGACCCCCATCCATGACTGTAGGGACATCATTTCCAAAATTATACACGTGCGAGCAGACCTGAAAGACACACCGTTACCAAACTGTGAGCTAAATTGGTACACAGATGGGAGCAGCTTTGTGCAGGAAAGGGTCAGGAGAACAGGGGCAGCGGTAGTGACCCACGAAGGGGAAGTTGTCTGGAGCGCAGCTCTGCCCCCTGGCACCTCAGCACAGAAAGCGGAACTTATTGCTCTCGCTGAGGCCTTGGAAAGAGCCAAAGGCAAGCGGGCCAACATCTACACAGATAGCAGGTATGCTTTTGGCACTGTCCATGTCCACGGTGCCATCTACCGAGAAAGAGGATTCCGTTCCACGGAAGGAAAGGAACTGAGGAATCTACAAGAAGTCCAAAGACTACTAGCCGCTATCGAAAAACCAAAGGCGGTAGCAGTTATACATGTACCGGGCCACCAACCAAAGAAGACACCTGAGGCCATCGGCAACAACCATGCTGATGCGGAAGCTAGGAGGGCGGCCCTCTCGGACTCCCTTGTACTTGTAGCCCTCGAGATACCCATACCTGAACTGCTGGCCCTGCCACCCAAACCTGAGTATTCCCCTCAGGACCTCGAGTGGATTAGGAAACAAGCCTCGGGGAAAGTGTTTGGGGAAGGAAATTGGGGTAGGGACCAAGAAGGTAGATTGATCCTGCCAGAAGCATTAGGACAGTATATGCTTGCTAATCTGCATAAGTCCACCCATCTAGGCTGGAAAAAGCTGATCAGCCTTTTCCAGTCTGCACAGTTGGTGTTTCCCCACCAGAATGAGGCAGCTCGTCAGATCACGAAAGAATGTAGTAGCTGTGTAATGCTAAGACCAGCCCCAAAAGAGCTGCACCCGGCAGGTACTCGGGAAAGGGGGAGGGCTCCAGGGAGGAATTGGGAAATAGACTTCACTGAAGTAAAACCAGGAAAGTATGGATATAAGTATTTGCTGGTTATGGTAGATACCTTCTCGGGGTGGGTGGAGGCTTTCCCAACCAAGCATGAGACCAGCCAGGTGGTAGCAAAAAAAATAATTGAAGAGATCGTCCCCAGATATGGGGTTCCTGAAGCCATAGGTTCTGATAATGGCCCGGCTTTCATTAGCAAAGTCCTGCAGGGACTAGCCCTGGCTTTGGGGGTGGATTGGAAGTTACATTGTGCTTACAACCCACAAAGCTCTGGGCAGGTAGAGAGAATGAATCCGACCTTGAAGGAGACCCTTTCTAAATTGGTATTGGAGACTGGCGGGGACTGGGTGACCCTCCTTCCCTTAGCCATCTTCCGCGCTCGGAACTCCCCCTGTGTACATGGTTTAACTCCATTTGAGGTAATGTATGGGGCCCCTCCACCCATAACTCGGCGAGTGCAGCTTCCCGGTGCAGAGGACCCGGCCCCTGACTATCTGAATGTGTTGCAAACTCTTGCTAAAGTGCAGCAGGAAATCTGGCCCCTGATCAGAGCATATTACGAGGGCGGGAAAATTCCGAGCCCGGAACATGGCATAGTCCCAGGAGATATGGTATGAGTCAAGAGACACCAAGTGAGGACTCTCGAGCCCAGGTGGAAGGGACCTTATGTTGTATTGTTTACCACCCCCACTGCTCTCAAGGTTGATCGTATCACTCCCTGGGTGCATCACACCCACGTTCGGAAGGTCCTGCCTCATAAAGATCCAGGGGCCTGCAAGGAAGAGTGGAAGGTGCAGCAGCATCCTGCGAATCCCCTAAAACTACACCTAAGCCGAAGATGAAGGGGATCCTGCTGATAAACACCTTAATATGGACCTTCAAGGGAACCATGCTCGAAGGCACCAACCCCCCTCAGCCATGGGACCTGACCTAGATGCTGGTTAACGGCACAACTGGAGAGGTCATCAGTACCACAGAACACACCGCGCCACTCAGAACCTGGTGGCCTGACCTGTTTTTCTGCCTTCGACGGATCAACCAAGGTTACTGAACCCTTTGGGGGCAGCCCAATGTCCCTCAAAACTTGGCTCGCTCCCATGGATTTTATGCTTGCCCAGAAGCAGGTAAAGGAGAGTCATGTGGGTGGGGGCCCTTCTGGTGTGCCAACATAGGGACTGTGTGACCTCGAACGATGGGGATTGGAGATGGCCAGTTACAAAAAAGGATGCTGTCAAATTTTCTTATGTCAACCAGGGCATCCCTCGTCACGTGCCTATGGACAAGGCTTGTGACCGAAGGGACCAGGATTGGGTACGAATTCAATTTACCGAGACAGGCAAAAAGACTGAGGTATCGCGTTGGATAAAAGGACTAAAATGGGGGATAAAGTACTATAAATATGGGGGACTTAGGGAACATGAAAGCTCAATCCTCACCATCAAATTAGCCGTGTCAACTCCCAGCACCGCCGTAGGTCCCAACCCGGTTATACATCCCCAGACACCTTCGATCCAGGACAAGGGCCTGGGTCAAAGAGACGAGAAAATGTTGACCGGACATACGCCTGAGCCTCAAGCCCGGCTCAGCTCCCCGAGGGGCGCCCTGGCGGGCACTGACAGCTACATCTGCTGGCCAACCGCCGGAACACATGCCCCGGATCCACCTGTAGTAGTAGCCGGGGCCGTAGCCGTAATAGCCATGGGGCGAGTCGTCGGAGCCGCCATAGCCTGGCCCATAGCCCTGCTGGTATCCGTAGCCCTGGTTCCAGTAAGTGCTGTAGCCCTGATTCCAGAGCCCACAAGAGGACCGGGTCTGGGTCCCTCCGGGTCAGATAACCCCATGTGGGAAATGGTGCAGGCAGTAGCAGAGACTCTTAACCACACCACTCCCTCCCTCACCTATCCCTGTTGGCTATGCTACCCAGGTTCACCCCCCTTCTATGAGGCAATCGGGATAAATGGCTCCTACACTATCAGCAACTCCCATCCCACTTACTGGGACGGGAAACCGTGGGGACTTATGATCGCTCAGGTTTCAGTCGCTAGTATGTGTGTAGGCACAGTCTCGATGGCCCAGGGCCAGTTATGCTCTTCCTACACTTACACCACGTGGGACCAGGAAAAGTGGATTATACCCTCCTCAGGCTGGTAGCTCTGCTCAAAGACAGGCCTCACTCTGGCCCTATCCACCTCTGTGTTCAATGCTAACAGTGAGTTTTGTGTGCTGGTGGCCATTCTACCTCGCCTAATGTATCATTCTCATGAATCTCTCCTTTCTTACTGGGAAGAAAGGCCGAGCCCCCACCGGAGCAAGAGGGAGGTTGTTACTGCCCTGACCATTGGGACCCTCTTCTCCCTAGGGATAGCAGGGGCAGGCACTGGGGTCGCAGCCCTTGTAACTCGGGAAAAAGGGCTCACAGCCCTGAGGCTGGCAGTCGACAGGGACCTAGAACAACTCCAACAGTCAATATCAGACCTGGAGCAATCCCTCACCTCCTTGTCAGAGGTGGTCCTACAAAACCTAAGGGGCCTGGACCTCTTGTTCTTAAAGGAAGGTGGACTGTGTGCAGCCCTAAAGGAAGAGTGCTGTTTCTATGTAGATAAGACAGGTGCAGTCAGAGATTCCTTAGCCAAACTAAAAACGGATCTAGAGAAGAGGCATAAAGAATATGAAAGTAACGAAAGCTGGTTTGAGTCTTGGTTCAAATACAAGCCTTGGTTCACTACCCTCCTCTCGGCCGTTGCGGGGCCATTAGTCATCCTGTTGTTGTTGCTTACAATCGGTCCGTGCATAATAAACAGGCTGCTTAGGTTTGTACGGGAGAGGGTTAACACCGTCCAACTTCTGGTCCTTCGTCAAAAGTATCAGGCCCTAGGTGCCGCTGTGGAAGATTCCTCATTCTGATCAAGAAAAGGGGGGAATGTAAAGAAGTGCAAAGAGCAGCAAAAGTCAGGAAAAAGAACTAATAAAACCTAGCTAAACCCTAGAGCAAGAGCCACCCAGTTTTCGTAGAAACTACCCGAAGCTAACACGCCTGCCCTAAGTTAGATAACCAGAGGTGGGCAGTAGCCTCGGGACATAACCCATGATAAGTCACGTAGACACGCTTGTGTGAGCTAGAGATTATGGGAAGCGGTTAGGTAACCGGGGCGTTCTCGTTTCAACTCCATTGGTTAAAATATAGAATATATAGAATGTGTTTTAAAATTATTGGTTGTAGAAATGCGCGGGCTTCGGTGCAACGGCTGTGAAAACCCTATATAATCCCTACCTAAAGTTGCCTAGGGGTCGGCAGCTCGGACTCGGCCTGCGTGTCAGGGGAGGTGCTGTCGGCCCCAGCTAGCTGGCTGAATAAAGACTTTGCTTGGATTTACATCTCTGTGTCCGTGTGGTTTGCTCTCTGGGGAAACCCCGGAGTCCTAGACCCTAACAATATGATATATAGAAAGAGATTTTTTATGAGGGTTGGCTCATATGATTATGGAGGCAGTCCCATGGTCTGCTGTTTGCACGCTGGAAGCCCAGGAAGGCCAGTGGTGGGTTTCCAGGGCAAACCCAAAGGCCTGGCAACTAGAGAGGCCAATTTTAAGTTCCAGTCTGGGTCTGAAGGCTGAGAACCAGGAGTACCCATGTCTGAGGGCAGGAGGTGGATGTGCCTGCTCGAGCAGAGAGCAAAGTCACCCTTCCTCTGCCTTTTTGTTTTCTCTGGGGCCTCAGTGACTAGGCCCCCCTGGTGAGGGCAATCTTCTTTACTGCAATCTACTCATTCAAATGCAAGTCTCTTTTGGAAACACCCTCTGAAACACACCCAGAAACAATGCTTTACCAGGTGTCTTGGCAGCCATTAGTCCACTGCAGCTGACACACAAAATTAACCATCACAGATAATGTCTCAGTTTGGGCCCTCAAAGACAGTCCCTCATACTGCCTTAGATTAAGGTGCAAGAGGTTCCTTCAGCAGGTGATCCCAGGATGCATAATGAAGTTCTGGAAAAATAATGCAAGGAAAGGAGGAGATCAGTGAGGTATGTAGAATGGGTGAGGTCCCACTGCGGGTCACAGGCTCCTTCCCACAGGGGACCCCCCAAGGAACTGTGGGGAGTAGGCTCAGAATTGCCCTCCTGGAAAGTCACGAAGCTGAGACATTCATGCACCGCCTCCCACCCTCACTGTTTAAGGGTGGCTTTCGGGCATTAACTTCCCCTGAGGCCAAGGAGCTCTGGTGGCACCTGAGAAAGCCTTTAGGCACAGCCAGGCCCTGCTCCTTTTTGAAAGAACTGTTTGCCTACCTAGGGATGCCCCTCCAGTGCTTGAGGTCGGCAGTATGCCAGCAGCTATCATCTTGCGCTGAAGTAAAAGTAGATTTGGGACAACAGGATGTAGGCTGGGGGTGGGGCATTAACAGCCTCTGCTTCAAGTGGGATTATTTTATTTATTATTCTCATTTTCCAGATAAGGAAGACATTTGTATATGCCAGTGCCCATACCAGGCTCAGGGTTACAGGAGTAGCAGGCAATACAGTCCTTTCTCCATGGAACTTACTCTCTAACTGCTTACAGGGGTTGAATAATTTATCTCGGATCACACAAGTATTGAGGGACGGAGTTGAAAATCAAACCCAGATCGGTCTGATTCCATTTCCGCCTTCGATTAGTTTTTATCTCCCTAATATTAGCTTTTACCTATGATTGGATTTTGGAGTTGTAAAGGACCCTAGAGATCATCAAATCAACTATCCGACTGTAAATTAGGAATTGGGAGCATGAGAATTTACATGTTTGTAACAAAATCACTTGACAAAAGGGAGGCAGAACTGGGTCTAGAACTCAGATCTCTTGACCTCTAGTACCAAGATCAAGTATAATCTTTTATGATATCCCCTATAAACTCTTTTTATAATTTCCATCTTCTAAAAACTCTATTGAGATAAAATTAAATTGATTTCAATAAACCATGCATATCTAAAGTATACAATTTGGTATGTTTTTAACACATTTATATACCGTGATCAAAAAATAATGAGCAAAAATCAAGATAATGAACACATTCGTAACCCCCCAAAATTTCCTCTTGTCATCTCTTTGCTCCCCAATTGCTTGCCAACCTTTAATCCCAACAACCAGCTATCTACTTTCTGTCACTAGAGATTAGTTTTTATTTTACAGAATTTTAAATAAATGGATCATACAGTATAATGTCTGACTTCTTTCAATCAGTATAATTATTTTGGGATTTATTCAAGTTATGTGTATCAATAGGACATTCACTTGTATTGCTGAAAAGTGGAATATACTCATATATATATGGATAAACCACAGGGTTTTTTTTTGTTTAATCCATTCCCTAGTTGATAGACAATAGCATTATTACCAGTTGTTTGCTATTACAAAAGCTATGAACATTTAAATACATATGAAAATAAGACTTAGAAGTGGAACAGCTAGGTCTCATGGTATGTGTGTGCTTAACTATTTAAGACACTAACAAGCTTTTCTCCAAAGCTGCTGTGACCTCACACATTCCCACTGGCTGTGTGTGAGAGTTCCAGTTCTTTACACATCCTCATCCATACTTGGTAAGGTCAGCCTTTTTAATTTTGGCTATCTTAATATGTGTGTGTAATCTTACTTTGATTTTAATTTATAGTTCTCTAATAACTAATGTTTTAAACATATTGTGTGTGTAATAATCTCATTTTGATTTTAATTTACAGTTAATAAATTAACCAATTCCCTAATGATGTTGACAAGCTTTTCATTTTGTATTGCTTGTGTATGTCTTCTTTGTTGAATAATCTCTTCAAATTTTTTGCCCACTTTTAAAATTGAAAGCGAGTAAATCCATAACAGGCACAAGAATTTTGCTATTTGTTTTTTATTCATCTCATCTGTGTTCATTTTTGCTCTTTTTTTTCTTTATTTGTAATAATTGAATTTCATTCCATTTGATCCCTCTCTTCGCTTATTAGTTACAACTCTTATTTCATTATTTTATTTATTGCTTTAGTATTTATTATAAACATCATCTCCCTTCAAATGATATTCTACCACCACTTCATGTATCAGAAGCTTACAATACTATATTTCTATTTCTCCCCGCCTGATATTTATGCTATTATGTCATACATTTTACTTTTATGTATGATATGCAACCCAAAATTCAGTTATCTTTTAAAGAGATTTAAACACTAAGAAACAAATCTTGTACATTTACCATGTAGTTATCACCTCCAGTGTTCTTTATTCCATTGTACAGATTCATATTTTTATATAGCAACATCTTTGCCTAAAGACTTCTTTTAATATTTCTTATAATGTGCTCATGATAAATTCTCACAGCTTTTGTATTCTGGAAATGTCAATTTTTCACCTTTGCTTTTGGAAAATATTCTTTTTGCTGGGTATAGAGTTCTAGGTTGATAGCTTTTTATTTCAACACGTGGCAGTTGCTCCAATATGAGGTACATATTATATTCTCACTTGTGTTATTTCTCCTGTGAAATCTGCTTTCATCCATATTTGTTCCTCTGTATGATTTTCACTTTATCACTGGCTTTGAGAATTTTGATTATGAGGTACCTTGGTGCAATTTACTTGGCTTTTCTTGTGCTCAGAGTTCAGTGAAGTTCTTGAATCTGTGTGTTTATGGGTTTTAATAACATTTGGAAAACTTTCAGCACTTGCAGATTCAGATATTCAGCTGTTGTCCTCACTGGCCTGCTCTAGGGACTGCAATAGTGCATATGAGGCCACATGAAGGTTTTCCACAACCGACTGATGCTCTGCTCATTGTTTAAAATGTTCTTTCTCTCTGTATTTATTACTATGTCATTAAGATCACCAATCTTTTCTTCTCGATGTCTGACACAAATCCACCCACTATAGTTTTTAATCTCACACTTTATAATATGCATCTTCTGAAGTACACTTTATAATATGCATCTTCTGAAGTTTTGAGTTGGGTCTTTTACATCTTCCATATCTCTACTTAAGTTTTTTCTCAAATAGAATACAAATGTAGTAACTATTTTAATGTTCCTATCTGCTAGTTCTAGTATCTGTGTTCCATTCTCAGTCCATTTTGATTGATTGCTTTCCTCAATGTAAATTATATTTTCCTGTTTCTTTGCTTGCCTGGTAATTTTGCGCTTGATCCAGACATTATAAATTTTGCCTTTTTGGGTGCTAGATATTTTTGTATTCCTAAAGTATTCTTGAGCTTTGCTCTGGAATGCAGAGTATTTGTAAATTGTTTGTAAGTAGCTTTATCCTGTCTGTTTTGCTTTTAAGATTTTGTTAGGTGAGACTGAAATAGTTCTCAGACTAATTATTCCTCACTCCTGAGGCAAGACTTCTCTATGTACCAACCCAATATCCCATGGATCTTGAGTTTTTCCAGTCTGCCTGGTGGGCACTGGACACTGTTTCCTTTAATTCAATAGTTCTTAAATGAAGCAATGTTGTCTGGCAAGAACAATTTGGCAATATGTAGAGACATTTCTTGGTGTCACGACTAGAGGATGGAGGGAAGATGAATGCCACTGGCATCTAGTGAGTAAAGGCTAAGGATGCCAACATCCTACAGCACACAGGAGAGCCCTCACAACAAAGAATTACACAACCAAAAATGTGACCAGTGCCCAGGTCGAGAGTCATGCTCCAGTCCTTTCAGGTGACTCTTTGCCCAGTTCCTTCACACGCTTGTGCTGACTGGTACTTGGCTGAACACTTGAGGAGGACCCTCTGTAGCTCTCTGGGGTTCTCTCTTCAGTGGTATTCTGTAAACTACTGCTCTCTTGTTCTTCCTGGACTCAAGCCTGTCTCCTCAATGCAGGAAGTTTTCTGGATCTGCCTGGGCTCCTTTTCCCTGCACCCTGGCTTGGAAATTTGCTCAGGGCAGTAATCTGGGGAGACCATAGGCTCACCTCATTTATTTCCCATCTGTCAGGATCACTGCCCTTTGTTGCATGACATCCAGTCTTTCACAAATTGTTGTTTCATATACTGTGCTCATTTTTTGGTTGCTTCTGGTGGGAAAGTAAATCTGGGCCCTGTTACTACATCTTGGCCATAGCTCAAGTCCCTTAATTTCTTTTTAAATGTATTTCATCTTGCCTTCCCTTACTGTTGGCTTGCCAGTGTGCTGCATAGGATTGCTAACTATGGAAGTATATAGTAATTTGCAAATATGGGTGCCCAAGGGTAACTGTGCACACATGATATACAGACACACCACTCTGCTATAATAAGCGACACCTTGCTTACCTTTCTCTGTGCTGTTCTTTCTGCTCCTGGAATTCATTTATGGGTCTTGAATTTTTTAAGCAGTTTACCCAACAAGTACTTTAAATTTTCAAAAAATAAAATGCCCTTGGCCTGAGAATTCATATGCCAGTTGTAAGTTCTATTTGATGGTAAATGGCTGAAATAGATGCCCTGGAGATAACTGGTCCTTTTGGCAGCTCTGGCCTTAGGCAAAATTGTTAAATAGGTGAAGTATATCTTCAGGGAGCTTCTAGATTCTTCTGCCTATCCTTCCCCTATTCCAGAGCCCTTGAGTTCTCTTCCCTACTGCCAGAGAACATGCTGCTTTTAATGTTTTTCAACACTTAGTTGTCAGTGATTAATAACTTAAATGTTTACTGTTCTTCAAATATTTGCATTTTCATAGAGAGCAAAGCTTAAAGCAGATAGAGAAAATTGGTTTTAACTCCTTTGGTTGGAAGTAGCTCCTTGTAGCGTGGTGTTGAGACAGTGACTCGGCAGAAAAGAGCAGTGATTGATTAATGATGTCTACACATACAAACACAGAAGGTGAGATATTTGCCAACCATGCCCTAATCCAGAGTGTTCGCTCTATTGGAAAATTTCCAAGAACTAGAAATCAAGTGTCGAAAAGACTTTTGGGGACAATTGAAACTCATTAATGACCTTGCAAATTGAAACTCATTAATGACCTTGCAATCAGCCCAAATAAGGCTGTTGTACAGCACCACATAAAAAGTTGAGATTGCTTTTTCTAAGTGTAACAAGGATCTAGTGAAATATCATAAATAGAATATAATGCCATCAAGGTCTTTTATACCAATCCTTTAGTATGTGTGTGACCTTTGGGAGTACTCCTTTTTGTTCCCACTTTACCTTTTAACCATCTTCTTTAGGGCTCATATAGTAACCCATGCAAAGTAAGCATTTCCAGAACCACTAAAGTATTTCTTTCAGACATTACTGTCTTAATGAACTGAAAAATCCTCTCAAGCCCCAAATGTTTCATTTATTTATTTCCAAGCTGTTTGATGCCTATATAAAATAACAAGCATCTTCTAAATTAGAAACTAATTCATTTATTTGTTTACTTTCCATAATATGAAAAAAAAGAGGTACACATTGTCTTCTATGGTATAGAATCATAAAAAGGATGAATATTCTAGACTTATCTTTTTTAAAAACTCTCATATAAAGATCAAGCATAGGAAGGAAATTAGCAGAGTGATTACTGCATCCCAGACACCATGCTAGCATTTTTATATATGTTGTCTCATTTATCCAAAGACTGCTAGAGGGAATAGTCGTTCCATCCAGATCATGATATGGTATCTGAATGTTGCAAAATTCCATTAGTTCATAGGTGTGAATAAGATCACAGCACTATTAACACCTATAAGTTGTTGGTTTGGGACTCCATCTGCATTACTGAGGTCCCCAGTGCCCCTCTTACACTGGCCCCTGGAGGCATCCCCCTGTAGTTATGATTAGTTAGTTCATATTCTCCTGCTTCGGTATCCTGGGAGGTACCTCTGCCAAACAGCCACCCAGGGCAGGCCCCTTTGCCACTGTCCTGCTGCCAGGACCCTTCTTGGGAACTGAGTTTCTTGCCTAAAGTGCCTTTTGTGGGGTGCTAGCAGTACACACCCCTATGTTGCTAAATGGTATCAGGTTTCCATCAGTCTTTCACTGTGTCGAAGACCCATTACCCCTTGCAGAACGGAAAGGATATTTTTCTCCTCATCTTCAATTGACATTTGGTGCTTCAGGCTCTAAACTACACTGCTTGTTCTCCAGGTGTCAAAAAACAAATCCCTTCTGCAAACAAGTCCCTCAGCTCTTGCCAGCCGCTTTTCTTACCTTGCATTGACTGAGGGAGGTAACTTCTTTCATTTTCCATTCTTCCAATATTGTGTCCTCAGGCATAAAACTTCTTCCTTACAGATCTCCTTTTACACCATGCTAATTAACTCACATAAATAAAGCACTGGGGAGGAGGGGCTGAACTCCCCAGGTCAGTGTCATGGCCCCCGATGCTGAGTCCCAGCTTAGGTTTGGCTACAAGGCCCAAATATTGATGGTGGAGATCATTGTCAATCAGAGTTAGACTGCTGGCCTGAAATTACACAGCTGACAAGTGATGTCCTGCAGTGGAAACTCAAGACAGCCCCCTGCATCAAGCCCAGCCTGTCATTGTAAGGTGCTGCCTTTCATCTCAGAGCACAGAACGGCTGCTGACATTCCTTCCCCGCCTTTCTCAAATGTATCCACACAGCCCCAAATTTTCAGTGGCGGAGTGTGAAGCCGAGGTTCCTGTTGCTCTCTCCTTACCTCCTGTCACTGCATACAATTCAAGGTGCCCAATATCAGACTTCATGGCATTTTATGCCATTTGTACCACCAAGGTCTGATCTGCTATGAGCTGAGGATGAAAGTAAACCCCATCAGACCTGCAGCTGTTGCTCATTGACAGGTTGCAAGCTTTCCATTATTTGCCTACGTTGTCCCCTGTGAATATGGCAGCTGGGCAGGGCCACTGTTTCTCAGTGACGTACTGGGTGATTACCAGGTTTCTCAAAGCTCTATAAACAGCACACAAGATGGGCAAAGGGCTGGACAGGGTGGCTCCACATCTACAGAGCTCCTTTCTTCCCGTGACATGGACTTCTCACACAGTCTGCACACTGGCGCATGCACTTTGGAAACCAGCTTGATTTCTGCATTCAACAAAGGTATGGGGGTAGGGAAAAAAGAGAGAATGTCACATAACCCAAAATAAAAATTTTCTGATTCAATAAAGTTGGAAAAAATCCACACATCTATCATATGATTTTTTAAAGCTGCAGAGTATGTCTGTCAGGAGTTTGGTAATTTTTAAGATATCTTGATGGAACTGTATGAATATACTCTTCAAGGTAATAATTAATTCACCAGGGAGAGCATTCATTAAAAACTCATGGTACTGAAGCAGGAGGAAAATACTAAGAAGCTAGGAAATCACCACATAAGCTAGCTGACAGTTAAGTCTTTTGGAAGCTTATAGGAGAAATGGGGGCTTCAAGTGTAGGTCACTGATTAAGAAGTCTATCTTCCAGATAAGCATCTGTGGATGAAATGAAGGTTCCTGTGGCCAGGATTCTCACCTGGCCCTGGTTGGCCAGCTCAATACACATGTGTGGGCAATACGTTGCTATTGACTCTATATAAAGAGCTCCTCCCAGTGCTCTGGGCGACACAGTGGCATGGCTGCAAGGCTGCAGGAGAGCAGAGCAGAGGCTGGAGTGGTGGCAGCACTGAGGACAGAAGCCCAGAGGATGGCTGAGCGGGCCGAGAAGCCCAGAGGCAGAGACTGGCTTGCTGTGTGCAGACTCGCTCTGAGTGAATGGGATTTTAGTAACTGAACCTGCCACCATGGAAATAAAGTTGGGTATAACCCTTTCACCCAAAGAATATTCAACTGTAATTTCTTTGGTCACACTGAATCCATAGCGAACTTGCCGGGGTCTGAAACCCACTGGTAAGACAGCGTTCAATAGCCAAAAATTGCTCAGGTGATGTCCCACTGAAATGTGTCTCAGGGGTTTATCGTGCGGTGCCTGTGGTGCCAAGGTGTCTCTCCAACTCACCTGGAGAAAAGCAGTCGGGCACAAACAGGACCACACAGTGGCCATCAAGCTGGTAGGCAGGAACATGGATTTGGAAGTACGAGTGAACCTCTGGGACCATCAGTCTTCTTCTTCCTCCCCACCTCCTCTCACTCTTCTCGCATCCAGTTTGGTAAATGAAGCTCTGAGGCTCCTGCTGATGTGCTCATGAGGACTCCCTGCAAGTGAGGCTCTCAGGGGGCAGTTTGTGGGTGACTGAGGGACTCCCTTCCTCTTCTTTCCCCAGATGATATTCCTACATTTGACAATTCAGGGTAGGGGAGATACAGTTACTTCCTTTCAGTTTTATTTCACACAGAGAGAAAAAGAGCAAATTTTGTCTTGGTTCCTAATTACAGAATGGCTCTGCACATTTGAAGTTGGTGACTCCTTTCTTTGGCTCTACCAACCATTACTGGAACAGGATCAATCCCTTTTCGCTTCACATTCTTCCTCCTTTAGCAGTCAGGACCTTCCCCAGTTTCACTAAATGACCACTGTCTTCTCTGGTCCTTTTAGTTGAGGTCACAGCTATGTTAGAACTTCAGGATCAATAGCCAGAGCACACAGAGAGATTCCGGTCCTGTGAAGGACTGAGGGTGTGCATTGCCCCTTAGAAGGATGGAAGAAGTGTGAATAGGTGTGCATAGGGATAAATTTGATGGGTTCTCAGTTGCTGTATTTTATCCCAGGAAGGATTTTTAAATATAATTATTGTCTTCCCTTTTAGGTCTTGACTTCTACTTTTAACTTGGAGTGAGCAATTGAGTTTATTGCCCCTTGGTTTTATCATGTCTTTTCAAACCTGAGAGTGGGAAGGAGGAGGGAGCAAATAGTGGGCAGTACCAGCTGACTAACTCAGAAGGCAGAAGTGGAAGGAGGAAAGCAGAGAGAACTTGGGCTCCAACCACATGCCTTCTCTTCCTCGGGCGGTCGTCTCCATGGTCACAGCCGTGTCTAGCTCCAGGCTGGGCCACTCCACGGGCTCCTGCCACCTGGCCTCCCCCCTGCCCCTTCCAGCTCTTACCCCGTGGGCTGGATCCTCCGTACTTCAGTTCACTGAAAATGCCATTTCATTAAGGTAACTTTGATTCCAAATAGTGATGAACCTGATTCAATGATTTAAAGTATAAGAAAATGTGTTCTCTCTTTTAACAAGAGATCCAGAAAGGGGTGCAGAGCTGGTATAATCAGAAGAAAAATTTCACCAGTGATAAGGGTTCTTCTTTCTGGTAAGGCTCTTCCTTCTGCTGTTGGTTGCCATGGCTCCTAAGGCTGACTTCCCTCATCGTCATAAAGTGGCTGCAGTAGCCTGGAGGCAAGAGAAGGACCAACATCTTCTGGTATATCTTAAGAGCGAGGCAAGCTCTCCTGGAAAAGTCCAACAGATCTAACCTCCCATCTCAGGGGTGAGACTTGGATCATAGCCTCCCCTGAAATATTGGCAATGCAGAGAAAATTACCTTGAGATCCCTGAGTTGGAGTGGGTCACCAGCCCTGAGATGGCAGCTGAACAACATCAGGCTTCTGTTAACAAGGGTGACATGGGTGACAGAGGAAAGACAGCAAAGAGCGTCTGCTACACACGTACATTGTAAAAGAAATTAAAAATAAAATTCTCACATCTATCACCCATGGTTCCTCACCCCAGTAATAACTAAGCCAGCAGTCTCTTGTGTATCTAACCTTCCATTAAAAGAAGTCTTAATTTATTATCTCCATACACATGTAGCTGTTGTTAAATATATGCATAAAGGAAATCATGGGCTTAAATATCTCAAAGATCTTCCATATCAGTTCAAACAGATTCGCAACCTACTGTTAATGTGTCATAATATGTCACCATATAATTAAAACATTATTTATTTAGCCAGTCTAATGGGCATTTAGATTGTTTCTAGTTTTCATTGTTGAAATTCTTAATACTAAAGATGATGCTTTATTGGACTTTGTACAATTAACTGTTTGTATCTTGAAAATACATTCATAGTGTAAATTTCTTATGATGGAACTACTTGGGCTTTCAAATGTATTATATATATTTCTAAGTTGCTCTTCAAAAAGCAGACATCAGTTCACACTCATTCAACAGTGTAAGAGAGTGTTTGCCACACCCTCACTAACCCTGGATGTTCTCTTACTGCTTGCTTTTTCTCAGTGTAGTAAATTCAAATGGTATCTCACTATAGTTGTGCTCAATTTAAATTTCAAATCTTCTCATGTCACTTATCTGTGTCGAATTCTTTGATAGTGTTCCGTTGCCCTCACTGTCCAGGTTTGCGGTCCTGCCTGTGCAGAGCTGCGTGATCTGGTCCCTGCTCGTCTCGCCAGGGTCGTTCCAGGTTACTTTTCCACCAGTCCTGTATGTGCTGGACACACGGGCCTCCTCTGTGTAAACCGGATGCCGGGGCCTTTCATCTCTAGGGTCTTTGCTCATGGTATTCTCTATGCCTGAAACACTAACTCCTCCTCCAGCCCTGCACACTTGTGCTGTCTTAGCCTGCTTCACTTTGAGTCGTTCTTCCCATTTTACCTCAAATGCCACTTCTTCAGCAAAACGTCTCTTGACACCGAATCTAGTCAGGCTCTCCTGGTTATATGCACTCATTGGACTTCATGCGTAGTCATTGCACTGAATGAATAGAGAGTGCAACGTTTGTGCCATTATCTTCTTAAATAGCTGTTTCCCCCATTAGGCCACAACCTCTATGAGGCCACGTCTGTCCTGTGGATTGTTGTGTTCTCTCTGCTCAGCACAGTGCCAGGCACACACACATTTCTGAAATGTCGGCCACAGGTGAGAGCAGTGGGTAGAGGAAGAACTGAAGGAAGCTGCAAAGACTTGGAAGAACGGCTAGATTATATATGTAAGCACGCAGAGATGTTTCCATCAGCCTTTACTATGAGCCTGGACCCTCACTAAGTGCTTCTGGGTCTGTACAGGGACCATGGGTGTGGAGGAGTCTGAGCTCAAAAGGACGACACAGCACTAGGAGGCTACAACATGAGCTGATGTAACTGTGGTCCACTAACAAGTGGTAAAGAGCTGTAATTTTACTGTTGTAAAATCCAAATTAACTTCCAGAAGTTCAAGTCCATTCTGCAAGAGGAGACAGAAACTTACTTTTCCCCAGCTTGGTGCTCTCACCTCCTTTCTGGAGTTTGCTAAGCTCCAAGGACATTATGCGATTGAACTCACGTGATCCTTGGGAGCGGGGTCCCCTGCCTTGTTTGATTTCGGGCCGTTGCCCCCAGTGACCATGGCTGTCATGTGTCCCACATTGCTTGCAGCTCTCATCCAGCCGGCAGCTTCCCCCAGGGTTTCTTGCTTGATGAGAGAGCGCAGGAGTCTCTGCAGGGCTCGTTAAATCCCTGCCAACCTAGAGGGCCCCGCAGCCACTCCCGCCCTGGGGTCTTCCTGGCTGTGTCTGGTGGGAAGGGGCCCTGCCAGGAAGGAGGTGGGTGCAGTCTCTGCTCTCAGGCCCCCACCCTGGCTACACCCTTTCTGCCATTCACTGGAGCCTCCTCTCCTGTGGTCCCTTCCAGCTTTCCTTTTTACTGCAGACGGAGGGAGTCTTTGTCTAGACTCAAGGGAAAATGCTTGTCTCTCTGACCTGATGCTTTATCTCTGTCCCAACCCTCTAAATTCTCTGAGAGTTTAGGCTTTGGAATTTAAAAAGAAAAGCCTGAGACTCCCAGTCTTCTTTCTGCATTACACCCCGACATGCCCCTCCCCTGAGACCAGGAGCTCCAGCTAACACTGCTGGACAGCCGGATGGGGCCATCCTGGGAGGGACGAGGGGAAACTTGGTGGAAAACAAAACAAAGCACTGGCTGGTCTTTCAAAAATAATCTCCCGTCCCACATTTCCAGGAGGGGGCGATTAACAACCTAAGTGCAGCAAGGAGGCTGAGCACGTAAGCATTCCAGCCATCTCCAGATTCTTCCCACTGCTGAAGAGCAACAGGAACACAAGCGCCTTCCGTGGTGGGCGGATGTGGGTGGAAGCCAGCTTCACGGAGGTTACAGAAGCTAGAGGGATGATGCTTTCAGATATCCTAAATCTCTCTTGTAATCTGTTTCATTTGGTTTCAGTTCCATGAAAATGAAAAAAAGCAATACTAAGCAATGTTTCTTTGCTTATTTCTGCTGATTTTCTGTAGTAAAAAATAACAACATTGAAATGATATTAAGGCCAAAAGAGAGGAGGATAATACTGTGTGGAAAAGAATAAGGATTTTTCCATATCATATAAAAATATATTTAGCAATTTTTTAAAGAGTGATTACTTGACCAAGGGACCACTGTGCTTCTTCTGAAGTCATTAAGATGTGCCATGTAACTGAGCATTTAAAAAGATTTTTTAACCCATCTTTCACCACACAAACCATGAAATCTCTCAAAGTTTTCATTTCTGAAGTACACAGCAACTGTTTACACCATTTTAATTTGAATTTAGCAAAGCTTTATTAAGCTTCTACTACATACTGTGCATACTACTTTCACATGAGTATCTCATTTATAATCCAGTGAAGAAGGGACTATTATTCCCACTTGGCTAGTGGAGACTGAAGCTTAGACTGTTTCAGGCATTTGCCCAGGTCACATTGCTAAACAGCAGTGAACCACCAAAGGGAGGTTTTCTTCCTCCAGTAACAGCGTAAAGTCCACCACATGGCTCAAAAAGTATCAGTAGTTTGGTGATCTGCAAAAGCAGGATTTTAGAGGAGTTTATACAAAATTGGAAATGAGAAAAGGGCAAGTGAAGATTGCTTGATTAAGACTGTCAGTGGTTAAAGGACGATGAGACTTTGATGGTAGCTCCAGAGCAAAGGGACCCAAGGAGGCTTTTGTTAAAGACAGGGCCTTGCAAATATCAGCACAGCAGAATCATCTGGTTAAACAGGGTTGCAGGACTCCACCCATGAACTTCTGAATCCCAGGTCTGTGGTAGGGGCACACATAATTTGCATGGCTAACAAGTTCCAGGGGATGTTGGTGGTGCTGGTCTGGACACCTCACTTGGAGGAGCACTGCTTTACAAAATGAACCGCTTGCATGTTTGAAACGCAGAATGAGGTGAGTAGATACACAGTAACCAACCACAGGTTCTGCGGAGCTGGGAGAGGGAACAGAGGTTGCGCAGGAGGCTAGAAGAGTTTCAACTGATGAGGTCAACTTAAAAGTGAGGAATAAGACCTGTTCACCTGAAAATGAAATGAGCAGAGGTGAATGCTAAGCCAGAGAAAGGGCTGGAGAGGAGAGGAAAGGTGGACAGTCACCCAAGTTGTCTTACGTTGGTTTGGTCAGTTGTTTTTATTTGTTGATTTTAGGGAAGGTAAAATTGTATCCCAAGTGGGTACAACCCAAGAGAATGGGGAGGGCCCAGAAATCACAACAGTGATGTCTGCTGGGAACCCACAGTGGTATTTACGTGATTACTGAGCACCAGGGCAAGGCTGGTTGAAGTATTAGAGACCTCCCTGTGGGCCAGCTCGCCTCCCTGAACTTGCACAGGCCCAGGGCCCAGCCCACGAGAACAGGACACATTATGAATTATTCCATTTACATAATGGTAGGGTGTGATGGCTCGCTTTATGTGTCAACTTGACTGGGTAAGATTAGCTGGTAAGAAATTATTTCTGGGTGTGTCTGTGAAGGTGTTTCTGTAAGAGATTAGCCTCTGACTCAGGAAACTGAGTAAAGAGATGCCCCCTCACCCCTGTGGGCAGCATCATTCACCTTATTGCAGCCCAAATGGAACAAAAAGCTGAAGGGAGTGAAGAACACTCTCTCTCTCTTCTTGAGCTAGGCTGTCCAACCTTTCCTGCCCTCAGAAACTGGGGCCGCCAGTTCTCCAGTATTGAGGCTGGGACTGAATTGTATCACAGGCTTTCTTGGTTCTCCAACTTGGAGATTGGAGATGATAATCCTGCTTGGCCCCCATAACTGCAGGAGCCAATTCCTTTAATAAACATCCTCTTGTTTGTATTTATGTGTGTGTGTGCGTGTGTGTGTGTGTGTGTGTGTGTGTGTGTGTGTGTGTGTGTGTGCATATCTTCCATTGGTTCTGTCTCTCTGGAGAACCTTGACTAACACAGAGAAACAAAACTTGCTGACACTGATTTTAGATGTTTGCTTGGCCATTCCTTTCCCACACATTCATTAAAAATTAGATCAGGGAACATCACCTGCAAATGAGGTTAGCTCACTTTAACCTATAAACATAGGTTAGCTCTAAACCGATTGTTGTCACCACTCACAATGTGCATCTACAGACACAAGGCCCAGGCCCTCGACCTGACCTGGGACATTAGCTGGGTGCGCAGGGGATCAGCAATGTGTGAGAGGTCAGGTTCCACAGGGAAGAAAATGAAGCTGGTTAAGCAGCCTCGCCTCTATGACAATGCACTTGTGGGACACCACTGGAAACTTCGGGGAGCCCTCAGTCAGCCACTGTCAGAACGTAGTAGAGATGCTTCCACACAGGTGCTCAGTAAACATTTATTATACAAGTGAGTGTGATCATTCACCAGTATTTGATGAACAAATACTCAGTTTCAGGAAGAATAATGTGTTTGGAAAGTAGAAATAAGGTATCATCCCCTTAACAACAGCCCAATGTCATGGGGAAAACAAAATACAATAGAAATGTGCATAAAATACTGCATGCCTGGTGGGAGGAGGAGACAGTTGGTTTTGTGGGGAAGCTTGAAGAAATACCAGAAGTCTACAGAGAAAGAGTGCTGAAATAATAGTCTGGCAGGCTTAATGGAATGTACACTTTTATTTTGGGATGGAGAAATCATCCTTTCTCGATCATCTGTGGTTCATCCCTAGAAGCGCTGCCAGTCCTTCACTGGTTATTTCACTTACTAAGCATGACACCACAGATCCACCTTAAAGATGTGGAAACTCCAAGGTGTTCCCAATCTATAGGAGCCAAGACTTAGAACAGAAGTCTTTACTAGCTTCTCTAGGAGAAAAAGCAAAAAAAAAAACTTATGCCAGTTTCTTACCTTTCTGAATCCCTGTTTCTTACCTGATAACTGAGGAAGCAAAATTTGCCTCAGGCTGTTGTTGTGACATTAACTGCTTTGTGAAGTGTCTAGTCCTGTGCCTGGCATTACGTCCATGCTCAGGGGAGAGCTGCTATCATTCTTCAGTATCTTCTGCTTCCTCTACTATAATTAACTTGCCTAGGGTCACGCAATAAGGGTTAGAACCATGATTTGGATCAAGGTTTCTTTAGGTTCTAGAAGTCGTGCTTGTCCAAGGCCCATGCTTGTTCCTGTGTCTATCTCAGCTACCTGTTAAAAAAGTAACAGTGAACCCTTGTTATAGACATCAGCCACAGGTGAGAGGGAACATGATTTACTAGGAAGAGATTGGGTCTTGGAATGTGGCAGCTCTAGAGCTGAGTCCCCATTTCATCCCTTAGAAATAGTGTGACTTTGGGAAAATTGTTGAACCTCCAGTCCCTTCCTTTTCTGCAAAATGGCATGCAGCCCTGCAGAATTGGGTGAGGACACCAGAGATCATGCCTGTGCGGAATTTGGTGAGTGGTAGATTCCTTTCGCCTTTGCCAGGTTCACACAGAAACTTCAGCTCTGGCTTCTTCTGAACCCTCTCTTCAAGGATTGGACTATACTCTGAAGGAAGGTTCCAGCCCAATCATAGCTAGAAATGACACTACACTATTTAGGAGAGTGGTTACATTTTTATTTCTGTAGAATTCTTTGTATATATGTCTCAAAGTAATAGAGAAACAAAGGAGAGCATCCTTCACCCTTGCTCATCTCTAATGTTAAAATTGTTCAAAAAGGACTCAGGAAGTTGCTAAGTAATTGACTTGCCTGAATATCATGCTAATGGGGTCATTTCTAAATGACTGATTAGGATTTGGGCTGCATGTTAGGAGTTAAACATGTTAAGCATCACATCCAGTGGGGTATTAGCAATGCCTAGAAATAGTTTTTCCAGGGACTCCAAAGTCAGTTACTCTGGGAGCCAACCGCCTGACATTAACTTCAGACAAGCCGTGTATGTTTGAATCCTTAGGTAACAGAAAGTGGATGTGATTCAGCACCTTTTTTGTCCCTTGCCAGCATCATCGGTGCCATGAAAGCCCAGGGGAAATGTGGCAATCTTTTGCCCAGTAAGAAGACATGAGAGTTCCTGATGATATCTTTCAGAATGTGACCATATGCCTCGAAAAAATGTCAAAACGAGCCATGTATCTCAGGGCCCTTGCAATCCTTGAACCTTTCTGCCTCTTCAAGAGGAAATTGCCATATCCATCACCTATGTCCTTGGATGAGTTAGTGTGTTCAAATTACCAAACCTGATTTTCTGTTTTCTATTCTTAGATAAGAAATAATAAAAGAAAAATATCCCTACTAGTAGGAAATATACACAACATGATGCAGACTATGTTTATTTTACTTCTCAAGGTGTTTCAAGAAATAAGACAAAAAATACCATGCAAATCACAGAAATACTGATTGTTGATGGGGTACAGTATGCCTGGGCTGTAGTATGATCAGTGGATTGAATGAGATTTGTGTAACAAGCATATGTTAACTTGTATCCTTAATTTAAAAAAATCAACATAGAAACTGGGGGGAGGGGTGCGGAGTGGCAGTTAAGATAACTTAAATCCTTTTACAGTATGAAAAAGATAAGAAATAAGCACTTTTTTCTTGTGTTCTACCTCTTATGATGCAAATGTTCTATATAATTTCCTGGATAATGTTTACCTCCACATCTGTATGTGTGTGTGAAAATATATACATATCAATATATAAAAATATATTTATATATTTATACATATAATCATTTAAATAAATTTCTCAAGACTGACCGAAGCCACTGCATAGAAGGCAAGTTGTAATCCTGGGTGCACACTGACAGTTTATCAGAACAGGCCAAGCTCCGTTTCTGCTTGGATGTCATCATTTCTGTGACTATGAAAGCATAAAACTGGAGACTGTCCCACCAGGTCACTGTCGCTACAACTTGCTCAAACAGAAATAAAACAGTTTTTCATGCTTATTGATCTCAGACTTTTTGCCATGTTTATGCTCTGTTAACCTGAAGTTCAGTAAGAATGTATTTTGTAAAAGGAGCTGAAAGTTTTCTTTCTCAGTAGATGAGACATTTCAACGTTTTGGCTGTGTGCAAAAACAACTCTTTTTTTCTTCCAAATGTATTGTCGGTGTGACTTTAAAAGAATAGCTGATCTTTAAGTAACACATGTGATATTAGTTTTTCCATTTTAAAATAATCACATTATTGCAGACATTTTAATAGCTGTAGAGGTTGCTATGTATTAACATGATTCATGGGCCTTGACAGCACTGTGTCTGAAAATCCCCCAGGAATGCAAAATACAAAACTCCATACACGTTCAAAATTTTACTGCCTGCAGCTAAAAGAAGTGAAAGAACTTAAAACTGTTGAAACCCTTCAACTTTAAAAGCATTAATAGATTGTCCCGAGGGATTAAATCTAAATCTTAATGTGTAAAAATCAAGTTAATAACCAGAGAGATTAACATGGCTGCATTTGATTATTGTGCTAATGCAAACAATTAGTATGGCTAAAGTGAGATGTATTAATGGCCTCCTGGCCCCCTCATACCAGCAAGGCACTGGAAACAAATGGAAATAACACATTTTACTCAAAATTTTTCTTTTGTGTTTTTTTTCCCTTTGTTTTTCCTAACCTGTAACTGACTCATTTTTGAAATTTTTGGACTAGAATCATCAAATCTTTTCATTTTGAAACTTCAAGTTTTATAAAACTAATGGCAATGGTCCAACATAATCAATTTCATATTGTCAGAAAATTATTCATGATATTCCTTAATATCAAATACTTTACACAGCTTCATGATAAATAAAAACAGAAAGCTGGTAGAGAGCAGGTTGTGGGGGGTGAGGAGGGAAAGGGGAAAAAAGAAAAGTAGGGTATCTTTTGAGGTCTTGACCATTTAGTTTCACATTCTTAAGGCTTTTCAGGAGGTGATAATCAGCACCTTACAATTGTTTCAGCTCTACGTAGCATTTTTCCTGATGGTGCTTCCTGGAGAAGGGAAGACACAAAGCAGATCTACTTGAGAGCATAGTGTGTCCTCTTATTAGACAGGCTCCTACCTTTTCCTTAATCTTGAACCAGAAAGAAAAATGCACACAGGCAAGAAACTGGTAGGCAGTGGGAAAGAAATCACTGGAAACAAAGGAGTCAGTTTAAAAGGAGTGAGGTCTGGTTGTGTGAATAAATGGATCAGATGTTGCACCAACAATTAACTGATGCTAGAAAGACATCTGCCCTTCACATGAGATTGACAGAAAAGAATTGCAAGGCCAGTTTTGAAAAGCCAAATATAAAACCTCATGAAGCCTCAGCAATAAGCAGGCATTGCAGCTGCAGAAATCCTGAAACAGAAGCCAGTATTTTTTTTTTGTATATATATATATATACACACACACACACACACACACATATATATGTATATATATATATATATATATACACACACACATATACATATGTGTGTGTGTGTGTGTGTGTAATTTTGGCTGAGTAATTTGAGACCCTCTGAATTTTAAATGATATTATTTTGCTATTGAAAGATGAAATTAAGGCAAAATGGGTGAAGAGTTAATAAGATGCATTTTGAAGCAAATGAAAACAAAAGAAGCTTAGAGAATGGACATTTTAGTGATTTATTTGGGTTTTGGGGGGTTCAGACGTGTTCTGGCCTATGTCACTTGAAACCTTTTCTTTTGCTTCTCAGGTCAGATCTGTGTTGTGCATCAAATGGGTGTCCCATTTGTTATTTTTGTTTAAGCAGTGTCTGCAGGGAATTCCAGGGGACCATTTAATAAACTGCAGCAACAATGGAATTTTTGTTCACTTTTCCTCAGCAAAGTGTCCAAGAAAAGTGCGTTTGGAGGTAGGGAGCGGGGAGCTGTCAGGAGCTGCCGCTCCCTGAGCCTGGCAGCCTCGTGACAGTTACTAATATCAGCAGATTTAATGTGTTTAGTCTAGTGGTAAGGTTTGTGATGTGTTTTTGATTTCCTGCTTCAGAAATGCATTTTGGCTAGAAAACAGGGAGGCATACATTTTTTTTTCTTAACCAGCACGGTCAGGAAATTGTTATTTTGTACCCAATTTACATTACATAGTAAGTTACCAACGTGCAGTCTGAGAGCCTTACTTCTCAGTTTTTCGTCAGTGGGTGAACTTACTAGCCGCTATAGTGGGTGAGCTGAGAGACCATCGCCACACCTAGGCTGTGTTAGCGATTCACCAAGTGCATTTCCCTTTCCTTTCTCACCGAGGCTTCAGTTTGTCTTTATTCTCTAGGGACTGTGAAACTGCCTCATTGTCTTTTAAAATCTTTAACATTCTGCCTTGCTTAGAATCGGTTTGGAGAAGAATACACAAACCACCTGTGAGTCACTTTTGTCTGTACGCAGGGAGTGGTTTGAGCATCTTTTCTTTTTCTTGTAGCTCTTAAAAATATTTTGTCCCTTTTTTAGTATCAATTTAAAGATATCAGAGAGAGGGATGAAACCTCGCAGAAGGCTCTTGTACCCTCAGAGCTTTTTGTTTTGTCTTAACTTTGGCATATTCTTCTGCTCTCTGCTTTGTGATGAGCAGATGCTTTTTTGAAAGTGAAGTTTCACTTTGTGGTGCATTATGTTAGGAGAGCTTGCGATGCAAAGCTGGATTTGCTATTATGTTGTGGTTTAGAAATAGGATTTATTTTAACTAAATGCTTAACAATCACACACTGATAATTATTCTTTATTTGGTGCTGGCAAAAAGAAACTGAAGGGAAAAGGAATTTAGAGATAATTGTGCTGGGCCATGTTCTTATTTTGTTTTGGGGTTTAAAAACTGGTTTCATTTTAGTCTCAAAAGTTTTATATTAATATACTTATGTCCCCTTTTCATAAATCAGTATATAAGAACAGAAATCGCGGAAAATACGTTGAAAAGTGGTTAGAGGAAAGCTTGCCTGCTCCATTCAAGAGCATTTCCTTAACAATGGTTAATGACAAGAGCAAAAACATCTACACAGCTGTACAATAACTACATGTTTTTAAAGCAAAGACAAATAATTTTCTTTTAAATTGAAGAACAATGAGAAGATTCAATAGAAAGTGTGGTAAACTGGGGGGAAATTCACAAAATCCCTGGAATGCAGAGACCAGGGCTATCCCTTTTTATGTATTTCCTTCATCTGTGGGGAACAGCATTAGACTCTTCATGTTAAAAACACACTTTCTATTTTGTTATTTCAGAATTCGGAAAGGAAAGATCTTGTTTCTTTAAAACAGTGGTCTTAAAATCAAGTATGCCTGAAGGGGACCCGGGGCTCCACCAGGTCTGTCCTGGGGCCGCCAGGTCAGCGGGCCTCTGGGGTGCACCCATCTTTCCAGGAGCAGGGGGATTTCCCACTGTTTTTCCAGGAGTGACCTAGAAGGAGGTTAATGATTCCAAAGAACTTTCCCTTCAGGGAAAATTAAATCTTGTGACCTTTTTCTCTATCTGTCCATTTCTTTTAAGTCATGGACTCCATTTAATGCACACCAAGCTGTCTGATTTCTTTCAAAAACATGGTTGAAGTGACCGCTTTGGTTTCATTTAACCCTTGAACCAGATGCAATTCTAAACAAAATTTCTGTGCAGAGCATGGCCTTCAAGTTCTCCTTTCCCTCTAAAAAAGGAGCCAAAAAAATAAAAAACAAATCAATCCTTTTGAACACTGTGATAAAGAAGTCCAAAAACAAATGTCATTTGCATTCATCTTATGGTCTTTCCTAGTGGCTGCACACAGAGGCAAACAGTTCAGAATAAAGCATTGCTTGATTAATTGATAAATGCTTTCAAAATATTATTTGGGATTTATGTGGGGGGGCACAGTCACATTTATTGGTATGCTCAGAGTGCTAAGATCATCGACAGGGAAATTTTTAGTAAGAAATATGTAAATGATGACAAAGGTTTCTTCAGAGAGAATTTAAAATTATGAAAAAATCTCAGCTTTATCCAGCCAGTTCCATTTTTTTCCCTACTTGGGATATGCATACCTTAATGGATCAAATTCAGTGTCAGAATACAATAAAAGAAAACTATAATTATTTTATTATTCTCATGGGTTCAGACTCACAGGGGCAATGAGTTCTTGAAGGTAGAGGGAAAACAGAAACTGCCTTGTACTCAAGGTTGTTAGTTTTTTAAAAACAATTTTTTATTCTGCAACAGACCCAGGACATTTTCAGCATGATCATATTACTCACTTTTACTGCCAACATAAATTAAAATGAATATTTCTTTATTTTTAGTATTATAATGTTCCATTCTGGAAACACAGTAAATCCAGAATATTGTGAATTCTGCATATGTACAACAGAGCCTACACATAGATTCTCTAATAATTAATATGCTATGTTGCCCAGAGAATTCTACTTTTTCCTCTTGGGGAAAATGCCATTCAGAGGCAGCTGAAGGTAGCAGAAACTACCAAAGAGCTCAGGTGCTCAGCTAGTCGATTTCGGGATGTTCAACCTGCCAGGAAGCAAGGACGAGAATGTGCTCTGTTCTTCACACTCTGTGTAAGGGAGAGCTGGTTGAGGCTTTGCATTCAAGCTCTCATGAAACTGTGAAAACTGTTACTAACAGGGAACAATTAATGACCAATTATATGTGAATGACAGTAGTACCGACTATGAGTATGAAAAATGAAAAACAATGGCAAAATAAACATCATGTTACAAAGTGCTTTCACAAGCACCATTATAATTTCTGTAAGTTACCTGGGCTTGAGAATACTTGACCCATATCTCACAGTATGTTGCTGTAAGGGAAATATGATAGATAACATGGAGATATTATATGCCAGGTGCTGCCCAGTAGCTTTACAAGTAAGGAAGCTGAAATCCAAAGAAGATGTATAATTTGCCGAAGGTAGGATAGGTAATTAACTGCCGGAGCTGAGACTGTATTGCTTTCTTCTATCAGTGTCCCATCTCTGATATTGCTCAAATTAGCAAATCCAAGGCCAAGCTTACTGTCTCTTCAGAACACTTGCTCTGCCTTTGCTACATCCTAAGTTGGTTGATGACACTCCCTTTTCCTTATCTACCCAAGCCAGACACCTGGGAGTCATCGTTTCTTCCTTCATTTCCTAACCAACCATCCCCAAGGCATAGGTTCAACCCCTAGAATACTCCTGAAGGATCTACAACTTGTATCTCTGCTGTCAGTGCCCATAATTAGAGTTGTGACCTCACAAGCCTGACTTACTATAATTGTCCCTAACTGGTCTTTTTGCCTTGCTCTTTCCCTCTTCCCTACTCTTTACCACAGTGATCTTTCCAAAGCACAGTTCTGAAACTATTTATTCCTCTGCTTAAAGCCTTCAAGGGCTCCCTGTTCCAACTCCTCTCAGGCCTCCCAGAGCACCCTCACCACCTGCTGCCCCCCCCATTCAGCCTCCCACTCCAGCAGTTCCAGACTATCTGTAGTTCTCTGCTCATTCACATTTCCATCTTTTATATATTGTGCCCCCTTTATTTGGGATGCCAGGTCTTCCACCTTATCCAGCAAGCAAATATTCAGCCATCCTTTAAATCTGGGCTCCTTCTTAGGAAAGAGAGCCTTCCCTATCTCCAAACAGTGTTAGCCATTCCATTCTCTACACTACTTATGAGTCTAGTCAATGTATCTCTTTTACACTCGTCATACTGTAGTGAAATTACTGCCTGCTCCCCACCGTACCTGATGAACTCCTTAAAGGAAAAGAATTTTTATTTCCTTGAGATTTTACACAGTGTCTGGCACGTAATACATTCCCTATAAAATGTTTGTTGAATTCCAAGGGGTGGGTGGTCGTCAGAGCTAAATATCATATATGGGTCAAAGAGAGAAAAGGAAGAGGAAAATTGATGATTCTGGAAAGACAGGGTTCATTGATGACCTCCCAAGGGTGGAATCCTGGAGAGGGAGACATGGGCATGAAACAGGAATGAGTCATCAGGATTCTGGGATATAAGCTTAAGATCATGCAGATCTGCATGTTGAAATATTAAATTATTTTTAAGTGGTGAATTATTCTTTTTAACTGATGTGAGGAAAGACCAAATGCCCATAAACAATATGGAAACACCAAAAATTGGAGCTGTGTTATATACATATTTTAAAAAATAATTGGAGATGATTTTTCTGCTAACTCACTCTACGGCTTAGTGCAAATCCCTTGGATCTAATATTTTGTTTCTGTGTCAGTAAATAAGACTCCTAAGGGTTAGTTCTCATGACTCTTAGGTCTCTCTCAGGTATAAATGATAGATGGTTTGTTAAAATTCCAGAAATTCTGCATGTGGAATGTATGAGTGTGTGTGTGTGTGTGTGTGTGTGTCTGTGGTTTAGAAGTGGGCCCATTTTCCAAGAGTTTCGTGTTGACAGTGTGAAAATGAGGGAAAAAAGAACTTGTGACTGAACTTTGTGCTAAAAGCTCTAATTAAATCAAGGGCAATACACACTTACTTGGAAACACCAGCTGGAGATGAGATATTTGTATGGCTAAGGAAATATGGTACTGTTATGTGTATTGAGAAACATGATAAATGTGAGAAAGAAAAGAATGGAATAACCCATTTGCCTGGAAACACTGTAAGTTCTGAGGTTGGCCACACATTTCCTGTGTATATTGATCTATGAAGGATTTAAATTTGGAAAGGCTCATGATTATGGTTTTCAAGTACAGAGAATAGAAGTGAAAGGCAAAAATGATAGGCTGTATGGTATTTGCTTCTTAGAAGCCATGCATTTTCATACTGTAGCCTATGCGATACCTTTGTATTCCTTCATCTGGGATGATAGAGTTGTGCACTGGGATACTGTAGTAAAAAGCAGAGAATGGGTTGAATTTCTGTGTCCACTCATCCCCTCGTAATCAACCTGCAAAAAGCATGACATTACTCAGCTGTGTGCCTGAAATGGCTTTCCCCATTTCAGTCTCGCAAAGCCCTACTCTTCCTTCAAGACCCATGTTGAATGCCACCTCCTCCGTGAAGCCTGCTTCAACCTTCTCAAGCCGACTTAATCTCACTACTTGTTGTACTCGCTTAAGATCATGCTTATCATGTTTTATTAGTTTTTTCTTTTTATAGACATTTTCCTTCTTTGATGGATCTTGAACACCTGAAGGCAGAGTTCTGGTTTATTTTCCTTAGTACCTCATGCAGCTCTAGTCAAAGAATAAGCTTGTAATAAATGTGTGTTGAATTAATGATGGAAGGTTAAAAAATATAGTTGATATGAGGCAAAATAGGCAGAAGAAAGAAACAGTCTTAGTTCCTCCATGAAAACAGAAGTGCAAAAATGAGTTTGAATGTGAGAAGACTCAGAGAAAGAACTTTGAAAGTAGTTGGGTGGAAAGAATAAAGAGAGAGAATGAGAAGGAAAGACAAACAGAGAAAGTCACCAACTTGAAAGATAAAGATTTTCAGGACATTGTGAAGAGGGGTTTGGAAGGAGGCGCTTGAGAAAAACAAGCAAAGGGAGCCCACAGTGGGATGTTCCAGCTCTACCACATGGCTGTAGAAATATGGGAAAGAGAAAGAAGTAAGGCCCAGGAGAATCGCAAGTAACACTATAAAGGAAAAATCCAGATTATGAGGTTAGGGTTAGGGAGTGAGTTTTTGTTGGGCTTGAAAATAAGTAATTAAAAAATAGAGTAAAAACGGAGAAGATTAGTAGTCATGTAATTAGTTATGACCATTGCAAAGTGTAAAGATACCATTGCAATACCTTACGGGAGGAGAAACTCAAATTACTCTTGGAAGACACGTGCGGCGGAAAGGGAAATGCTGCTCATTGACCTTACAGTGGGTACCAGGTCCAGCACTGGCTACCTTGTAAATTTATTTCTTCAGACTGAAAGTGTTAATCTAGGCCTTTTCATACCTGAGAAAAGAAAACACATAAATATGTTCTTTTACTTCTTCACACACCTTGGTAGAAAATGGAGTCTAACAGATGGAAGGTGGGTGGCAAGGAAGGAGCAGTGGTTAATACGTATCCATGGACTATTGGAGAGTTTGTGCTAAAAAGCAAATCCATTTGGTGGGAAAGTTAAAAAAGAAAAACAAAATTACCTCTAAGAGAATACTAGGCTCTTCATTAAGATGGCATGACATGGCATGTCATTTTTGTCCCCCAGCATCTGATTCTTTTAATTTTGGGGGAAAGACTTCAGAAGGAAGTAGGAGCTCACCTCCATCAACTGAAAGGCGGGAAGATGGCTCCTGCCCTGATACCCTGGAGGGGCAGAAGCATGTGATCTCAGCTCAGCCAAAGGATGGTGCGCTGTGAAGTTGGGGTCTTTCAGGAAGGATGTGAAAGATCAGAACGGCTGGAGATTATGCAAAATGGCAGCAGGGGAACCCAAAGCCTGGCAGTACCCAAGTGTCCTGCAGCGTAATGGCCTGACCTTGGTTGTCTGTGTGGATAACTAAAATCGCGGGAAGCCATCTGCAGATAAGGGGGAACTGTGGTTGTAGTTATCTATTGATGTTTAAAAAATACCCCAAAACTAAGAAGCATAAATAACAACCAATTATTATCTCACAGTTTCAATGGGTCAGGATTCTGGGAGCAGCTGACCTAGGTCTTCTGGTTAGGTCTCTCACAAGGTTGTAATGAAGGTGTTAGCTGCAGCTAGGGGCCTCATTTGAAAGCTTACCTGGAGAAAAAACCCTTTCCAAGCTCACTTCCGTGGTTGTCAGTGGGGTTCAATTTCTCATGGGCTTGTTGGACTGAGGGCCCCAGTTTCTTGCTGACTGTTGTTTGGAGCCTCCCTCATTTTCCTTGGTAGGTGAGCCTCTACAATATGCAGGTGGCTTCTCTTAGAGTGAGCAAGTAAGAAAAGTCAGAGAGAGGAACTCTTGTTTTCTAAACTTGAAATAGCATCCCAGCATCACATCATTGTTGCCATCTTCTATTTGTTTGAAGCAGTTTGCTGGGTGTAGCTCATGCTCAAGGGGTGGGAGCATCAGCACTCAGGCCCACTGGGACCATCCTGGAGGCTGCCCACTGCACCAGGATGAGTGTGCACTATTTCTGTGGGTGCTTTAGGCAGATGGAAGCTGATGGTGAAGAGCCAGGGGAGGGTAGAAAGCAGGAAAAAAGGGGAAAGAATAAAGGTATGCTTTCAGGAAAAAACAAAACTTTAGTGGGGTGCATACAAAACAGGTTATTGAAAGTGTTTCTTAAGAATAAACAGAAAATTCAAGAAATTTCAACCCCTTAGGCCAACAGGTTACAACCTGTAAGAACTTCTGCCAGAATTTATACTGTCAACTTGAAGTAGTATTACTAGCTGACACAATACTCAGCCTGTAATAAAAAGGAGAAACGACAAAGGTACTTAATATTGCCAGAAGGGAAGATAGGTAGAGTTTCTGGGGAATACCTAGAAGAGGGCATTCCACGAAACAGGGCATGAGTTAGTGTTAAACCATAGAAGTGTAGGGTTTAACATCAAATGTATGAGACAGAGATTTAGAAATGTAATTGGGGTAACTGGCCAATTTGAAAGCAGGCAAAAGTTATTAAAGAAGAAAGATAAGATTGATGACATAGGCATGTTTCTGTGCCAGCAATATAAATCCATTTGGAAAATTATGCAGTAAATTGAAAGCCAGTCCACAGATCTAGTCAATAAGAAGAAGGAAATAATCTCACAGAACTTGGTTCATATGCAGTCGATGCATCAGTAAATTGAACTTCCAACTATAATGAATATTTGTAGACAGAGTACAGAGTCAATAGAAAATAAATGCAGAAACATGCTGGTAAGAAGGAATTAAAAATGGGAAAATCGAGGAAGGAGACCCCTTTAAAATCCTAAGAGTAGATTTGGGAGAAAGAATCATGCAAGACAAAATTAAGAAGAGAGAATAGAGGAAGGCAAGGAGAAAATAAAAACTTGTGAAAGACGGAGGGTGGAGTCCCTATGGAACTGATTCTGCCTCATCAAATGTTTTTAATTCCATTTTTTATACATAAGTTATAACTGGCAACCTCTGTTGAGACTGTGTTTTTATTGCCTTATGGAAAAGCAAGGCCAACATGATTAAAAGGCAATGTATTCTCTTCCCAGGGAAGGGGAGCTGGGAATGACGAACCCAAAGCTTTTCTTCAGAGTGACATTTTTATGTTACAATTTTAATAAAAAATAAAGAAGAGGAGGAAGAAGATTAGGGAAAACATTTTAGGTTTCATCTTCCTCACTTTGAATGATAGTGGGAGGGGTCAGTGTCCTTTAAGAGAAATAGAAAAGCCCTTAGAAAAGGGAAGGATGTGAAAACAACAAAATAGCAACACAAAAATTATCACAGGGGGCAGGAGGAGGAGGGATTTGAATCCTCCAAATGGATAATACCATAGAGATAACCTAGAGAATACTATTCAAATAATGTAACGTTTGAATGTTACAGGAAAAATGATGTGAAGTAGAAACTGATGTATTTTATAAATAGGTAACATTTCCAGGCTTTGTGCTGGCCTGATGGTATCAGTCAAAAAGAACAAACATGGGTTTGGAAACCCACTGGCCGAAGGAAATAAGGTATCTTTCTTTAAAGAAGGGGCATGCCATGAATAAGGGCCAAAGGACCATCTATAAAAAGATTAAAAACTCTGATAGGAAATGTATGGCTAGCATTTTTTCTTTAAAA
This sequence comes from Manis pentadactyla, assembly GCF_030020395.1. Lineage (NCBI taxonomy): Eukaryota > Metazoa > Chordata > Mammalia > Pholidota > Manidae > Manis > Manis pentadactyla. The sequence goes on from NC_080024.1 coordinate 104,284,156, forward strand.
GAATTTTGACTCCCACCTATTAGGTGTTGAGCCTACAAGCGTCCCAGTGTCGAGGGTCAAATAACATCAGTGGCGTGTGTTCCCAATGGTGTGAAGGTGAGATGCAGAGTCATTGCACTTTCTCTGTTCCCTATTGGTATTCACTTGCATTTCCATCTGTATTTTGACCAATCTGATGAATTTCTTTGGCAACTACCAAGTAGGGAGTATGACTATGAACACTGAAAAGAATTCACATGGTTTTACAAATAAAAAAATAAAGGTCAGGTATTTACCTACTTTTGAATTTGTGAATTTTACAAGTATGAAGCTATCAAATTTAAAATAGTAATACTGGCATTGGAGGCAGGCAAGAATGGAATGTTGGTACATGATAAAGCTTAGTTGATATGGCATTTCTTATCAGAATTCTCTATTAATTGATATCTATACATGTCTTAATTATAGTGGTAATGAAGATTCATAAATATTAATTAAAAGGTACCAAAAATTTATGAATACCTTCTGAATCATCAAAGACAGGTTAGGTGATGTTCAGTAAAAACAGGTAAGAGAACTTTGTTCTAATTCTTTGAAAAGTGTTAATCCATATAATACAGAACATGCATTTCCATCCCGTAGGCTAGTAAATAGTGTATTCTATTTAACTCTGAACAATTTCCAAACATATATAGGAAAAGTCCTGACACCTAAAAATTTTGTTATTTTTACACTAGGCCTCTAGTGTACAATAATCTCTCTCACTATAACATCAAAAGTCTACAACGTGTCTCCCAGCTTTATAAGAACCTTTGCTGCATTGTCATAGAAATTCAAAGGAAAAAAAAAATCCTCAAAAATTATTTGAGATATGAGATTATAGTGTTTGAGTTCCTTGAAAATAAGATACAATAAAAGCAGTTATTGATCATTTTTCTAAGTGAAATGGCATATTATTTATCTATTTATTCTGCCACCACTCTACCACAGCAAAGAGGTATCTATGTAATTTTAAAAATTAACTTCCAAATAGCTGGTGCTCATGGTTACATTTTCCTTTGCTATGTATAGCTTCTAACTTTTAAATCTGAATTTTGTCCTTTTTATTAACTGTAGTTATAGCTTATTGTTATAGGGCTTCTTTTAATTATCTCCAGATCTTAGTGATTGATATTTAGGTTTTTGCAAACTGTAGCATTAATCAGAGAGTCTGGAATTTTAATAATTATGCTAGACTATTGCCAATCAAAGCATCTATTTGGGCTCAGTTGTACAAAAACTTAAATATACAATTTTGAGGTGTAATTGTTCAATTTTAAATGTATAAAAATTAAAACACTTGTGTGTAATAGCTAAAACTTTAAAGATATTTATCCATAGGTATTATTATGTAGATACATATAACATGAAAATTTTACAGATTTTTCCAAACAGGAGAAACAATTTGCCATTTTAGGAAATGTGATTATTCCCTATTTCCTTATCTATAAATTTTATAGTTCTAATTACAGTGATTATTTTTAGTTCCTGCCAGATAAGTTCTACAAATACGTTACTAGCAAGACTTATAAAGATGGATTCAATTTCTATCAACTGGTTTTTTCCTTAATGGTCTCCTGAGCATGGTACAAACTCATTTTTTGTTAGATCACTTACCTATATCCTTAAATTCCTTAGAATGCTCAAAAGGAGCACCATCTGGTTTTTCTAATATGCTGCAATCTATTTTGAGATGATGTCCCACCTTTTAAGCATTTTCATTACTTGCAAATATCATTCTAGAGTAAGGTCTGTCTTTCACAACTTCTATAGTAAAGAAAGGTTTCCCTGCCAAATTTTTAAAAACTGTTTCAGTGGATCTAGGACTTTTGGGGTGGTTATGAAAACCTTAGAAGGAAAACATGACAGTCATAAACACTGACCTTTCAATGTTTCTATACGTGCTGTAATTAAATTAAAAATTCTCACTGATCTACATGAGTGTAATATCACATAAATGATGTATACTGTGCATTTTTAAAACATTCATTTCTTGTTATTGTTCACTGCAAAATAGAAAAGTACTCATGCATGTATACCAGAAATTTTAAAAAGAGACGAAGATTCAGATTTCATGAAAGGAAAAAAACATCAGGATAATAAGGCTTAGTAAAAATACAACACATTGAAAACAGTCTTTATTATTCATAATGGCAAGACACATTTGCTTTATTTATATAGTCAGTATAGATTTTTCCATGTGAAGTTCTTAAAGACTTTTGCAGTCAAATATTACTACCCATTTCATAGATTAAGAAAGCCGGTGGGGGATGGTCATGCATATGGGGGACGCATACCAACTAATTTATTGAGGATTACACGGTGGACAAGTAAAGGAACTGGGAACAGGTAATAGTTTCTGTGTGCTAAAAACCCTGCCTTGCCATATGTGTCACTGACATTTTGCACAAATGTTGACAATCATTTAAATGGCAACAAATGTTAATTTAAAAGCCCCTCATACATTGTTCTAACTTTAATATGTTAATGTTAGTTTACATATATATGTGTGTACAAACTGAATATACTTTTATTTATAAAACACATTTATATTTTACACACACATATACACACACAAGCTAAGACTCAAGAGACCTTTTGATGGAACTTCACCCCTTCATATTTCAAAGGTCTTTCTAAATGATCCTCCTTAAAAGAAAGCTTCTGGCAAGTAATACAGCATATTATTCAGGCAGTTAATAAACTTGGATTTGAAATAAATTTGCAACACTTTTTGAAAAATCTGGAACCAGTCATTAGAACAATTTGAGAATATGACATGAAATTGGTACGTAGTACAGACAAGAAAAAGAAAGTAAGACATATGCTAGGGATGTTTTTTTAAATCATGAATAGAGTGTTTTCTTTGTAAGTGGTTTAGACTCCAGATTGCAACTTCGACACTATGACTTAAAATTTATCAAGGATATTTATGTTTCACAACTGCCATTTTAAATGGAAGATTTACTTGAACTGGTACCTAATATGTTTTCGGTAATTAAGTCCTTTGAGGTCAGGTTTCATAGACACAGAATTTCTTTCACATTAATTCTTCCTTTGGCAATATCTTTACTGTTGGAATTAGCAGTTGAGAAAACAAAGGTAATTTTTTTATATTGAGATTCTAAGTTCCAGGTATTCTGTTTCACTGATGCAAAATTTTCTTGAAAGTAGATGCTATGGAGTCACTGTAAGAAAAAAGCTGCAAATTAAATAAATCATGCATAGTAAGAAATGGAAAATCTAGTTATATAAATACAGAAGTTCTAAATGAAGGGGCTGATTAATGGAGGGTCTGCCTCATTTTAAACTTTATACTGTTATTCAGGTTATCTTCACATAATACCTAAAACTTATAAACCTTATATATTAGTTTTTTCTATTCAGTCATGAAATATTGCATAGATTACTTGGTGGATAGCACAATTTTATGAATAATGGTGTGCAATAAATTATTGAATCAAAGACATTTCGATTGTAGCTTAATTTTGTTTTAAGAATAGGAGCAATATATCTAAAAGTTGGGAGATAAGAAACTGAGCATATAGTGGTTTGCTATCCCCCAAATCAGTTTTATTGAGCAAGAAAAATGTTTACTCATTAAGCATGTTTACATATTCCCACTTGTTA